>NC_056729.1:758485387-758787716 GCF_019279795.1 Protopterus annectens | reverse complement strand
ATAAAAAAAAAAAAAATTTTTTTTTTTATATATATATATATATATATATATATATATATATATATATATATATATATATATATATATATATATATATATATATATATATACACACACACACACACACACACACACACACACACACACATGTCTGAACACCCTTTGTGACACAGAAGGGTTCCAAAGGAACTGATGTGTACACAAAACAGAGGCATCTCTTGTTTTATAACATTTAAATCTTAATCAGTTCACCAGAGAAGGGATGGTTGTTGTGTATGTGGAGTTTGGGGTGGGGAATGATGGCTAATGTAATCTACCCCGGGGATTGTGGAGTTTGGGTGGGGGAATGATGGGTATGGACTTACACCCCAGCGACCACTTCTGTGTCACTAATCGACAGTTGCACAGGAAAATAACATCCCCAACTGTAGTCGTTCTTGACTGTGTATTCTTTACCATTCCTAACTATGTAATACTTTGTAGACACCAGTCACCACAGATGGCTACCATGTTGTGCAGCATGTTAAAAGACATCACACATGTGTATGCCTGGCTACAGGGTAGTCACACACACAAACACGCACACACTTGCCAGTATTGTGCATAACACGTCTTGCCTATGTAAACGTAAATAGCACAGTGGTATGCATTTGGGGTATGTGCCACAGAACACGTACAATTACACTTACTCTGATTCCACTTCTGAGCTGGTTGACATCGCAGGACTGATTACTTGCAGTGGGGAGGGGGAAGGGGGGAAAAGAGAGGTTGAGCAGTTGACAAGGATAAAGGCCAGTGCAAAAGGTGGTATCTCTTTGGAATTCAAAAAAAACCGCTGTCATGACAGGGTGCAGACACAAATACACACACACACACACACACTTAGCCATTTGCTGACACACACACTCAGGCATTTACTCACACATGCAAACACATGCAGCTATTTGATGACACACACACTCAGGCATTTGCTGACACACACAAGCACACACACACAGTTGCCAGTGGTGGGATCAGAACTCCTGTCTATCTACAGATCACTATTACAGTACTACACAGTTATGAGACACTCCACAGAGATTGCACATTCCAAGGCAGTCAGAATGCCCTTCTAAGATTGAGGACAACAACATGGATACTGACAGTCATGATGTACATAGCTGTAAACCTGTGTGTTTAAAGTAGGTGTCTATTGCAACCTGTATGCACAAGCAAGACACATGTAGGTAATACATAGGTAGGCCTGAGGGGTATAGCTGTAGCACAACAGGAACCTGAACTGGAGTATGCCCATCTCTGAAATGGACAACTACTATCTGCTCATACACATAGTATCATACAACTTGTTTGGATGCATTGACTCCAATTACACAAGGTAACAGTGGGCATGCTCATACACTTAGTAGCACAGGGCCATTTGGGATGCAGTATAACTACAACTACATAAGGTTATACTGGGCATGTTCATACACTTAGTAACAAAGGGCATGTTTGGATGCACTGACTCAAATTACACAAGGTGGCAGTGGGTACACTCATACACTTAGTAGCACAGGGCTTTGTGGGATGCACTCCAATTCTAACTACAGAAGGCTGCAGTGTGCATGCTCATACACTTACATGTACAGAGCATGTTGTAATGGACTCCTATTGTAAACACACAGGTATACAGCTATGTACATCTTATCTGTCAGTATATATGCACATCATACTGGTTTGCTACCAGACACCTGTATGCGGCCCGTAAATTATATATCTGTGTCTGTGATGTGTGATACACATACATACATGTACATGAAGTACTGACATATATATGTTAAGTATACACATTCATGCATGTGTGGACGTGACAGACAATAGCTTAACTGGGACACACAGGCGGATGCTACCTACAGCATGTGTCACACAACTTGCTGCCTTGAAAGGCATACATTGATAACAGGTTGTTGACAGTGGCATTATACTTGGAACAGTGGCATGTGCAAGCATAATGTGTGAGCCTCATTGTATAATGGTACTGAGGTGCAGGTGTCAAGATGACCTCTCCCGGCTGTGTTAGTAGTTGTCATTATTAGCAGGACTGCTACACTAAGTATATCTCACATTGGTTATATACTCAACGTTTGCTGCTGTCCGTTACCTTACATGTGGCATTTGCTACCAAGCACATTACTGCCACTTGCAGTAATGCCATGGTATGAGTGGCAATTGCTAGACCAAAACAATGAGCCAATGTCCTGCTGTTATTATGAGGTTGTCCAGTGTCTGTCATTCCCGGCTGTCATGACTGAATGACAAGCCTTTGACACGGGGCACATGCATCCATGTTTCAAGTGAGAGTGTGAATAATACCTAGCTAGGTTGCATTTACCCATACAGTCACATTCCAAGGCAAATGTCCTACACACAGAAGTAACACTCTGACAACTACAAGACAATTGCATTGGATGCTTATGCTAATCAGTGCTAGATGTGTGACTTTTGTAATCCATTTTCTCAATGTAGAACCTACATTGGGGAATATTGACATCTGTGCAGTGTGGAACACCTGGCTGAAGGCTCTGTAGTGCACAATTGCACTACCACCATATAACTCAGATCCAGATATGTGGGCCATAACACTGGTATAGACCATTCTAGGTGGTGGTGTCCACGTATTCATAAAGGCTACTCACATGTAATGACTACTACTCTGACATAACTCATCACAGATGAGTCAGGTACAGGTGACAGTGGCAAATGCTGCATTCTAGGTTGTATCCTCATATACATCCACCACCTTGTCCCCAGACTACCAACACACATCCATATGTGGTATGACATAGTATGGTAGACCACCAGATAACCTTTGATTGGTGGACTGTACCTAGGCCTACATCAACTGTGCAAAGCACCCATGTACAGACACATCTGCATAATGTGTTATGCAATGCAATAATACCACTGTTTGTAACCAGCTCAGTTGTACACATGCCAGGGTCCCTCAGATGTTGTCAGCATTAACACAGTTGACTTTTGCTGTACACCAGTAAACAACACCCTCATGGTTGGATATGACCTTACTGTACCTGCCCTGGATATGTACATCCTACACTCATACAACATAAATGACATTACCATAGCTTTCATTATCCTTTCTACATACAGGTGGCTACAGTCATTACACACATGCATATGGCAGATAACATGCTAACAGTACATAAGGTTTGATAACTTTGTTAACAGAGGTAATATTCTCTCTCTACTGGTCACCCATGACACCTATCATATCATACAACAACCCATGTGGCATGTATGGCATTAGACATGTCCACCTAATGCAATGCCTACAAACATACCCAAATAACAGGATCATAGGACCTACACAAGGCCTGTTTTGACTGACTCAGGGAAATACAGTTCTGCTCTGAATGTTCCTGAGTAGTCACAGGTGATATGTTCATGACATGTACAGCCATGTGTGGCCACAGCTCCTACATATTCCCCATGTCAACAATTGCAAGCCATGCATGCTGTGTGCTGTCTGGACATTAGCTTTAGTACCACAATAGCCAGTACATGCTGGGGTGAGATGTTTACAAGCCACAGACCTCGCACATGCTTGAATGAGTGTACTGCCTAGCTCTAACACAGCACATTGCTGGCACTCTTCCAGTAAACATGAGGTGTGTGTGGCAAATATGATGTGCTCACTGTTGATCATTATAGTGCCCTGGCTTCACCATGGCACTGTCAAGTAACAGTTTGTAGGAGCATGACATGGAATAATTCTGTGTGTGTCTTGCTGATATGTGCTGTTGTCATATATGTACACTTGGCTACTCGGTGAAGGTGGTTGTGTCCTACCAGTACATGAATACAACATCCATTATGGTGTAATGCTCAGCTATGTTTCACACATGGCGTGGGGAAGGTGTGGAATGTATCCCCTTGACCTGCTAGTCCACTTACTGATGTAGACCACATATGTGTACATTTGATGTTTGTTTAGATTCCATGTGTGTGCAGTGTCTGATGTTTGAAGGTGACTGTTGTCTTAGTACATCATGCTGTTGCAATACAGCCTCAACATTGCCAGCTGTATATGGTGATATGCTCAAAGTACAGTAAGCTGTACATGAGGTATGGACAGTTGTTTGGACATGACTACTAAGTGGTGGGGCTACTTTGCAGATGAATGATTACTGAGGATAGCTCACTGGTGTGTTACAACCATTCCTACAATAACCTGTGTAACTGTTAAGGTCTGGTTTTGTTAACTGAAATCAAAGACAGACAATGTAGAATGCAGTAAGGGTGACACTGAAGGCAAACGTCTTGACACATGTAACAGTAATACTTCCCCTGTACGTATATTGTGCATATATCAGCACAGTAGGCAAAGGAAAGAGTCAGTATGCTTTGTAGCGAATACAATAATGCTGTACTTCTGTAATACCTATCATGAGATGGGCAGGTGTTTGATTCACAGTACCGGCACGTGTGGGTGTCTGTGTGTCCATATATGTCACGTATGGTTGGGAATACATCCCACATGTTTTTTACTCTCCTGAACAATGTTGTTGACATCAGTACAGAGTGAAGTGTAGAAAGAAAGGCATAGGCAAGTGGTTGAACCTCACACGTCAAGTGTCTGTATGTGTGTGACATAGGTGTATATTTTTGTGAATGCCACAGTGTGTGTGTGTGTGTGTGTGTGTGTGTGTGTGTGTGTGTGTGTGTGTGTGTGTGTGTGTGTGTGTGTGTGTGTGTGTGTGTGTGTGTGTGTGTGTGTGTTTGTGTGTGTAGAGCTGCCCATGTGTATGGCTGTCTGGTCCCTGGACTGAGGCTATATTTTACCATAGTGAAATGTTAATGCCCCTCCCCCATCCACTCAATGCAATCTAGTGTCCCTGTTGATATAATCAATCTTAGACAGGCATTCTAACCGCCTGTTAACATGTACACCCTGGGGTGCGACTTGTTGTTACATACCCTACTGATGAACCCCCCCCTTCCCACATACACTCACTGCACTGTAGTATCCCTGTCGCTGTCCTTGATCTTCGGCCATTCCGACTACCTGTACATGTGTAATCTCTGTGGTGCATCTTGTAATTGTGTAGTACTATAATGATGATTTGCACATAGGCAGGGGTTCTCATCTGAACACTGGCAACTGTGTGTGTGTGTTATTGTGGTTGTGAATCCGTGGGTTTGTTTGTGTTTGCATCCTGTCATGGCAGTGGATATTATTGCTTCCCAATGAGAAACCACTATTTCCACTGGCCTTTACCCGTGTCATCAGCTATACCACTCTTTTACCTCCTTCCTGCTCCAGGTAACTATACCTGTGATGTCACCCACTATGTATGTGATGGCTCTGAACAAAGTAGCTTACTACACAGCTATCATGCTCTTGGATCATTAGAACAATAAACATAATTGAAACATGGGAGATTATAACTGTGATGTGGAAGCTACAAAGTGCATGCAGGTATTGTCATACAGACCTGTGAGTAGTCAACATGTACATATGGGACACTAATTGCAAACACTGACATCTCCCAGCACAGGCAGAACATCAAGCTCAACATGCTGTTAGAGTTGTTACACATGTTACATACTGTCAAACGTACAAAATGCATTCTAAAACTGTAATATGTGGTATGTCTGCTGCCTGTCAACACTATTCAACAATATTAATCTACAATTGTCTACCTAGTATGTTCACCCTGTGCATCAGACCATATGAGCATGTTCCTGCACCAATGGTGTGGAAGACAGGGATGCAGCACAGGCATCATCATATGCACAGGGTGATAATGTTTGCCAGAGGCCCAGGCTGCACCAATTGGATGACATCATGTGTATGTGTTAGAGCCTGTGATATCATTAGGCATGTGTGGATGTTATGCGAATGTGTGTTGAGGTACCCTACATTTGTTTCTGGTTTGTGTGTGTGTATGCATGCACACAGATCTGGCATGTGGCTGGCCTACACAGGGGTATTATTGACAGCTGCAGACTGTACAAGGCAGGTTTCACAGTTCATAGTGTCCAGCCACGGCCATGTGACCTGCGCCTGCCAGGGTTGCACTGGCACTACTAGGCAGAGGTCCAGATTGGATAATGTCTGATGACACATGTCCAATGGAATCATGTCCCTGTTGGGACCGTCCAGGACCACGTGCATGTAGCCTGCTGTGCACTGGTGTGGACTGCACAGCACCAGCTGCACTGCTGCTGCTACCTCCACTATGGGAGCGGGCATGTGCAGTAGCATGTTCACATAGACCTTCAACAGGTGATGTAGCTGACCTATGTCCACGTGCCCGACGCCTCACTCCCACAAGATGTTCCAGCACAGACATTCCACGCTTGAGGATTGACATGCCACTGTCAAGGACACCCACCATGTCACCCAATCGTCTATCCAAAATACCTGCAAGATGATGGTGAGTATTTGCAATTGCCTGGATGTTGTCAGTTAATGAATGGACAGCAGACCTCTGAAGACTCAGACCTTCTCTGTTGTGCCATTCAGCACATGCCTGTGCCTCCATTACAGCCTGAAGCATGCGTCTGGTGACTCCAGCTGATGTGCTTTGTCTCGCAGGGTCATGTTGGCCAGTGGTCCTCCTATGAGCAACACTGGGCACATGCCTGTATGGGACATCACCAGTCAGTTGACTGGGATCATGGTGTGCAGGAACACCTTCCATAGTCTCCACACTTCCCTGTTCCATGTTACCACCCGCCAACTGTCCTTCCTCTATGGCCAGTGGTGATGGGGAATGTGTAGGCAAGGGAACTGTGTGTGAGGATGAGGGGGATACAGGTGGAATGGCAAGCAATGGCACAGATTCAGCCCCTGACAACCCTTTCTGTGCCTCAATCATACTTTCATCATCACTGCTAGAGTCTGTGGGGACACTAACATCAGGTGGACTGCAGGAGGGCAATGCACCTACATCAACACCTGTGAGTGGAAGACAAGATCTGTACATTACAAGTTATATCACACAGACACACACAGACACATACTATGGCACCCAATGGCATGCAACATGCAGGTGATATGGCAGATAGCATTCAGCTTAGACAATTACAGTGGTAGTTAACATACATCCCTGAGTTGCACACAACAGCATGCAGGTGTTATAGCAGATGGCATGCACCTTACACAATTAAAGTGGTGGTTATCATACATACCTGTATTGCACCATTTGTGTTAGTAGCTTATGCCCCATACCTGCAACAAAATGCATGCACTATGCACCGTTGCACCGCACTGCCATGGTGTGTGCAACATACACCACATGTTATCAGACCATCGCTGACCTTTGTACATCTGCCAGTGATGCTTTGTGTTGGCCACTGCCCCTATGTGTGAGGACATGAGCGGAAGGGTATGTTGACTGAATAATATGTTTGCTGAGCCCTAGCTTGCATATCTCCCCAAAGCAGTACATGTCTGTTCAACATTATTCTTCCTACCCCTGAGCTGAGTCTACAGACATTGTGCATGTGGCTGTACACACATGTTTGACATGGCTGCCCCTACTTTGCAGTGGTGCCACAGACCAGCACAGGGTTACAGTACACCAGCCTGATGTGTGGTAAATGACCTTGCCAATCACTTGTAGTATGACATGTCTTCTGCTGACATATTGAATGACATGCATACATGTGTAGCACAATGGTGTCCTTTCCAATCTACAGTACGGTAATGGTGTCCCAATGCAGGAACGTGTTATACTAACATGGGCCTTCAGCTGACGCAATGTTGTTTGTCCACCCTACAAATATGCAGTGACATACTGCGCATTGAGCTGATGTGCATAGCCACTGCAGGGCATCATGTGGCTTCACTATTGCTATACAGTGTGAGTTACTGACACAGTTCATAGCCATGACTGTGTTCACATACAATACATATATAATGTGGAATGTGACCCATGTCACTGAGGTGTATACACACTAAGACCTAATGTGGAATGTGTGACACAAGTCACAGAAGGATATACGGATGACACCCCTGCACATCTGCAACTGTATTACTGATGCCTGGCAACTACGCCAACACATGGCTAACTTAGCAGTACTCTATGTCCCACATGCCATCTGTTTACCTCACATACATGAGGAGCAGGCATGACAGTGATGTCTGACACCAGCAAGGTGAATGTACTGTATCTGTGGCCTGATGTGGTTGTATGTATATGTTGTGCAACACATGTATGTATTTGGATACTGTATAGATGAATGTTTTCATATCGTGACACACTCAAGATGTTCAAGACATGTTATGTGGTGGTTTCATGTTATGCCTACACAAGCTGTGCACAGGCCTGTATGATGTTTAGTGTTTCACATATGCAATATCACCATTACACAAAGGCCATAGTTGTATTGTGTTGAGCCACTGTACAACAGGGTGTACACACATGTACATAATTTCTACTGTGTGTGTTGCTTCATGTCTCTGGCCATCCTCCATGGCCATGTGTACACATGTCCTATCCAATGGTTGTGATGGCCATCTATTTCACATGTCAGTGTTATCCCACATGACATACACCCATAGATGTCATATGCTCCACTGAGGAGAGGGTTATGCAGACAAACGGTGGTATGTATGGGATGTGAGACATCATGTTTTTCAGGATAGTTTAGCAGTGTTGCAGTCAGCCCACTACATGTCATGGGCATGTCAGATAGCACATGACATTGTGTGACATTCATAGCAAGGGTATAATCCACAAGGGTGTATCCTGTGGGCCAGTCATACTCCAGCTCCAACACATTTAGAGTATGTGCACACATATGCTCTCTGTATAGTACTGTTTGTATTCCCAACATGTGTAATGCTAATATGTAGTACTTATCCCTACAGTGAAACACACCTCCACCATTGTTTTCACAGTTGTCCACACATCTGTCAATGACAGTTTGGAAGGTTTAGTGTAGGCATTTCATATAGTTTTCAATTGTTTCACATGGGTAACCACTGTGATGCATTGCAGGTCTGACCAGTGTTTATTAGCAGGACAACCATGCATTATGTGTATGTGTGTTATGGCAGATAGCATGCAATTAATATGATCTGTGCATTATCAAGCCTGGTAAATAATAACAATCTCACCTGACATAAACTGCTGTCACTGCAAAACACCAGAGGTACCTAAACAGGAGTGTCACAGCAGTGAAATCATTATCCACACCTGTATGATAGCTACAGGGTGCAATGTCCATGTTAGCACATAAGCCAGTACAATACACTATACTATGGAGTATGCACATCTGTGCATACATAGAGTAGCTGACTATAGTATGTGGCATGTGTGCATACATGCCTTGCATATGATGTTACATTACATATTGTATAGTAACACATGTAACTATATGAAATAAAGTTGTGTTATATGTGCAGTACTGACTTACCAGGCAACTTCAGGCTCAGTGGTTGAGATACACCCACCGCCACAATACCAGCTAAAGCTTGTGGATGGAGGTCTGTAGGTGTTCCCAGGTTGGCCAGTAGCTCCTCGGTATGTGTGAGTGGGGGCTGGGTGAGTGGCCCCCCACCTGTTGCACCTTGTTCCCTGGCGATTGCATTAGCACACTGTTTCACCTGTCTTATGAGGTCGGTGCAGTGTTGGCGCACCTGCTGATAGGTGCGATTGTGACCGCTAACATTATTTACCCTCCTGCAGAGTTCCTCCCATGGGACCTCCCGCTGCTGTGCATCCTGTGGCACATGGCTGAAGAGTGGTGAATGGTTGTCGAGGAGGTATGGGATGAGGACCTCATCCTCCAAGTGGGTGTACACTGGCAGCCTGCTACATGGCATACCTGCAAGACATAATGATGGAGACAGGTCACAGTAACTCACAGAGAAGTACAGAAGTACAGCTGAACATACATATGTATCACATTATTAAGATTACAAATAAGTCTTTGCAAATCTACATGACACTAACACCACTGACATGTTTAAGTCACACACATTTGACACTTACTGGTGATGTGATGTTATCACCATATATGTGTGTTTCATGTGATGACATTGCTCATACTCTATGTGAATGTTGTCTTGTCGTGGGCAAGTCTGTTTGCCTGTACTGGTGTCTTTACCTATCAGCACATGCCTGGATGTGTTCACATTAATGCAATTGACCTTAATGCTGTGTATATGTCACATATATAGTCATACATTGCCTTTAAGGACGTGACCTGTGACCCTGCAGACTTGCTCACAGAATGTTTTACATGTATGTGTTTTGCCATATACATCTACATGGCACTGTACAGCTGTGTAGCATCCTGCTATGTATTGACTGTCTTGCACATGTGAAACACATGGGACAATAGCTAGCCTGATGGTATTTGCAGGGTTGGATATCAACTATAGCATGTATGGTCATAGTGAACTAGTAGGCTATATGCCCTGGGCCATTTATGAGCCTAGGCAGACAAGTTACCTAGCTGTAGGCAACAGACAGGTAAGTTTCAGTGGTCAGTTCAAGCAGTGTCACAGAAATGATCCACAGGGTTACTGATATATTTGGCATGCGGTCATCACACCATGTCACAGAGAGGGGTGATGTGCAGCTTTACTGGACAGGGATGCATAGTATGGCAAGAGTATGTTAAGTGTATTTGACAGAGATCTGTCAGGCATGTTGTGATCTTTGTACTAGAAAGGTGGATGCCCATGAAGTATATGTTTATTTGGGATCAGGATGTGTTAAGTGCAGCATGTCCAACATCTCTGGGTTGGACATGGCTATATTCAGGGTAGGCTGCATGCTACATAGTGGAGCTAGGGATTGGAAGGGCAGTGTAGGCCATCTACACATGGGCAATAACCCTTAAAGGAAATATGGGATCTATTATGGGTCACATTAGTGTTGAGTATGGCTGAACAATTATCTCTATATTCATGGATGGCACCCTGCCATGATTAGGGGTGCCACATACAACTACTTGACAGGTGTGGTGAAGTAACTATCAAAGGAAAGACTACTGTCCAGCTGCATCCCATACACACACAGTTGCCATTATGTTGACTGCTGCCTAGGTGGTAGTTCATCTGTACAGGGTTTTTAAAAAAGGGGATGACAATGCAATACTTAGCTGTCAGATTGTGGCCATACGTCACAGACCACACATCTGACACACAAAGGCCCTTCTGTATGTTGAACGCAGCACACATTGAGTCAACTATTGCTCCTAGTTCATAGTCATTTGCAAACATCAATAGGCAGATGCCTTCTGTGTTAGTCTGTGAGGTATAGATAACAAAGAGGGGGAGTACCAGGAATGAACACTGTATTACTGTGGCTGGCACTGGTTTGATTTGCGTGCATCAGACACCTTCTGTAGTGCAGGTTCTGCCAGCAGTCCATTTGCCAACCACTTCTGTGACATAGGAATATACACCTAGTTTACTGAGTGTAGCTGGAACACAGTATGGGTGATGGTGTCCTAAGTCCTGGCAAGGTCATGATATGCTGTGTTAATCAGCCTTACTGTTATCTACATCTGTACTGAGTATATCAAATACGTTGATCACGGTTCATGGCCTTACAGACCAGACTCAGCAGGGTAGTAGTGCACTATTTCCCATTATCAATGGTATCTCCCCTTTGTGGGGTGTGATAACTGTTGCTGTGCCCCATTCAGTGTGTACACAGCCTGACATGAAGCTATGGTTGAACATGATGTGTATGTGGAGAGCTGATTGTTCTTACATTTGTGTAGGATACACCCTGGGGTGTTGACAGGTCCCATGAAAGCTGTATGTATGGCTGCAGAGAGTGCAACTTGCACCTGCATAGTTGTTATTACAGGGGCTCTGTAGTGTACATGGATATTTAACTACGTGTACCTGTTGGAGGGGGAGTGGGTTTAGGTTCTCCAAGACCCTATCTTGATGAACAGGTGCTATTTCTGTAGGTGCAGTATTCCCCATGCCATAGTGCTGTGCAGCATTGCAGGTATTGTCATTGCCATTATGATTAATGACACAGCTATAGAATGCTCTGTGCTTGGCCTCATAATATGTGGCTGATTAGTTTCCCGGTAGCTTTGTGTGGTTTTATATGGTGTATCTACATCTTACTGAGGCTGCCCAGGGATCACCTACAATCATGTGCGTTCACTCTTGCAACAGTTACTACCTTCTGTGGTACAGTTTAAAGCATGGTACCACCAGTTTGCCTTCTTGTTTGTGTTTGGTTGAATCCTGGTTCTGTTTCAGTGGCACAATCACGGCACGTATGTGACTGCTTAAGGTTCATTTGTATAGGATTCAGCATTTGCACATGCATTGTCCATCTGCATGGGTGCCATGACAGTCACCACTTTGCTCTTAGGAAGGATAACATTGGCTTTTGAGACTGACTGTGTAGCATACTGTTAGCTCTGTTTGTGTGACTATTGTGATCCAGGTCATTGGGGTTGATGGAATCCAACATGCATTGAGTGCAGGTGTTGGTACATGAGGAGTCTTCCCAGTTCATAATGGAACAGTTAAGAGTAGCCATTATTATGGTTTTCTGTCTCAAACCTAATCTTCCCCATTACAGTACATTATGACAGTTGGGAAATCCACGGCATGGTGGGTGATCTGTTGCAAGGTGCAATTTGAATTCCACTTTGGCACAAATGTAGTTGCTCAGCATAATGCATCTGAAGTTATGCAAATACAACTAGCGTGGGGGTGTACATATCCTTCAGGAATATGGACACACCTGTGGCCCATGTGTTCCAATAAAGAATAATAGGCAAGAGGCGACGTATGTGTTATAACATGGTCATGCAGGTGTGCTCTCCGGAGCATTGAAACATGTCTCAGCCACTGCACAGATATGTTCTCCATGTTAGGGATTGACATTATGCTCAACTCCTGAGAGACTTGCTTGGCTACAAACATCTGCATTACAAACTGAAGCTAAGTGAAACTTGTAGTAGTGAATTTTAGTTTCTGTTAAGTACAAACTTGTAGTTTTAAAAGTACTGTATTTTCATTTTTTTCTGTTTGCTAATTGTGTGTTTCTGAACAGTGTGCTGTGTGTCTCTCTGCAGTTATTTTGCTATAAGAGTAGGTGGTGTTATCACTTTTTTGTTATCTGATATTTAATAGCCTAGAGGGATTCCTCTGTACTTTAAGTGCTAGCCACAAAGTTTGAGAAATCATTTTATGCTCAACTCCTGAAAGACCTGCTTGGCTACAAACATCTGTATTACAAGGTAAAGCTAAGTGAAACTTGTAGTAGTGAATTTTAGTGTTCTGTTAAGTACAAACTTGCAGTTTTAAAAGTACTGTATTTTCATTTTTTCTGTTTCCTAATTGTGTGTTTCTGAACAGTGTGCTGTGTGTCTCTCTGCAATTATTTTGCTATAAGAGCAGGTGGTTTTATCGGGGTGGCCACGGTGGTGCAGTGGTTAGCATTGCCGCCTCACATCAAGAGGTTCTCCGGTTTGATTCTCGGCTGGGGTGCTCTCTGTGCGGAGTCTACATGTCCTCCCTGTGGTCGCGTGGGTTTCCTCTGGTTTCCTACCACATCCCAAAGACATGCAGTAGGTGGATTGGACACACTAAATTGGCCCTAGGTGTGAGTGTGTGCATGTGTGTGCCTTCTGTGGAAGGTTGGGTGCCAGTTTGGCAACTCGACACCGTAAAACTCCACTGCCAGTCATGAGTGAACAGATGATTCGCTGTGGCGACCCCTAACCGGGAAAAGAAGAAGCAGTTGGTGTTATCACTTCTTTGTTATCTGATATTTAATAGTCTAGAGGGATTCCTCTGTACTTTAAGTGCTAGCCACAAAGTTTGAGAAATCATTTTATGCTCAACTCCTGAGAGACTTGCTTGGCTACAAACATCTGCATTACAAGCTGAAGCTAAGTGAAACTTGTAGTAGTGAATTTTAGTCTTCTGTTAAGTACAAACTTGCAGTTTTTAAAGTACTGTATTTTCATTTTTTTCTGTTTCCTAATTGTGTGTTTCTGAACAGTGTGCTGTGTGTCTCTCTGCAGTTATTTTGCTATAAGAGTGGGTGATGTTATCACTTCTTTGTTATCTGATATTTAATAGCCTAGAGGGATTCCTCTGTACTTTAAGTGCTAGCCACAACATTTGAGAAATCATTTTATGCTCAACTCCTGAGAGACTTGCTTGGCTACAAACATCTGCATTACAAGCTGAAACTAAGTGAAACTTATAGTAGTGAATTTTAGGAATTTTAGTGTTCTGTTAAGTACAAACTTGCAGTTTTAAAAGTACTGTATTTTCATTTTTTCTGTTTCCTAATTGTGTGTTTCTGAACAGTGTGCTGTGTGTCTCTCTGCAGTTATTTTGCTATAAGAGCGGGTGGTGTTATCACTTCTTTGTTATCTGATATTTAATAGCCTAGAGGGATTCCTCTGTACTTTAAGTGCTAGCCACAAAGTTTGAGAAATCATTTTATGCTCAACTCCTGAGAGACTTGCTTGGCTACAAACATCTACATTACAAGATGAAGCTAAGTGAATCTTGTAATAGTGAATTTTAGTCTTCTGTTAAGTACAAACGTGCATTTTTAAAGTACTGTATTTTCATTTTTTCAGTTTCCTAATTGTGTTTTTCTGAACAGTGTGCTGTGTGTCTCTCTGCAATTAGTTCCCCACCCTCCCTCTCTGTTCCTGTGTTGGTATTAGTGTTGGTGGCTCTGGAATTGCCCACCCCTCCTGTAAGTCTGTATTAAAACACTCCTCCTGGGTCCATCTCATTTGCTCACTTAACCAAGTACAGTTAGATCATACTCTGAGTCTAGTATTCACTCTACTTAATACAGAGAGAAGATTTGAAAACGCCAGCCAACTTAGGTTCTTCCTTTCTCTCTGCTTGCACTTAAAAAAATGCACTTTATTCATTTGCTTTTACTGTATTTGTGTTTCCTCCTACTTTATTTTGCTTTTCTTAAAAGTACTCAATTTTATTTATTCTGCTGGATTTATTACTGCTTGGTCATAGCCTGATTAAATTGTAACTGTTATTCTAAGTCTTTTGGTTTAAGCATTTGGGCTTCATACAGGCTGTTTTACATTAAGAAGGTTTGTGGTCTGCACTGTTGTGTCAGGGCAGGTAGCTTACATCCTTCGAAGCTGGGAATTGCTGATTGAAGGCCCAGTGTCCGCTATTCTAAAATTGTATTAGTTCTGGCTTAAGCACTTGGGCTTCAGGCCAGTTATTCTTCATTAAGAAGGTTTGTGGTCTGCACTCTTGTGGGAGGAGAGGCTGGATTCTACCCTTCTGTGCTGGGAATTTCTTGTCACAGACTTATTGTGACTTCTTATTTGAACTGTTTCTTTCTGAAATTGGTATGCCTTGTTGCTGTAGCATAGACCAGATGCAGGCCTGCTGAATCTAGCTTTGTTTGCATAACTTGAGCACTGATCCATGCCATCTTTTTTTGGAGAAGGTTCCCCTGCACCCTAGTAAGCAGGGGTGTGCAGTTAGAACTTGTCTGATTGAAGACTGCTGGAACAGGGCTCAGTTTTAGCTTTTTTCTGGTTAATTGGGTAACTTGTTTAAGTCAGTTTGTTCATTTTCTATAGTTTTATATATATATATATATATATATATATATATATATATATATATATATATATATATATATTGCACTTTATTCATCTGCTTTTACTGTATTTGTGTTTCTTCCTACTTTATTACTGGGGGCATTGACTACAACTCTGATCTACAATATATACCAATAAGTATCCTTTTCTGTGCTTTTAAACTGTTTTTTTTGAGTGTATCTGCTTTATTTTCTGAAAAAAAAAAAAAAAAATATATATATATATATATATATATATATATATATATATATACTTGCTTTCTGCCTTTCTAAGCTAGTATAGTACAGTTTTCAGGTTAGTACTGAATTCAGGGCTGTGTTATAAATCTCTGTGTTTGTTCATACCTTACTTGGATAGAAGGAAGTTTCTCTGTTCACCTGTGAGAGAGGGGAGTTTTGAGCAGCCTATCTGTCCCTGGAGGAGTGGTTTCAGCCCAGAAATTAGTAGTTTATTGGCCATTTTGGGCTAATTTCTATCTCTTTCTTTTCCCTGCTATAAATACCGTATTTGCCCAGTTTTACGCGCCGGGCAGTGCCAGTTAGCTAGGGTAAAACTATTCCCGGCTCCACAAAGTCTCCTCTTCAATTTTTCCCTTGGAACTAGACAAACTTTCAACTTAAGTACTCAAGCCATTCATTTCTCAGCCAGGCACTTGCTCAAAACTTATAGCAAGCACTTATAAACCTTAGCACTAGACCCTCCTGTACTGTACAGAAGGACAAGACTCTCTATTTCACCTTATCAGCCATCCAGTAGAACAGTTCACTGTACCTATCCAGGCATGTCCAAAGTGCAGTTTCAGGTGTACTCTCTAGTCCAGCTGGTGAATCTGGGCATTTTGAGGTAATGTTACAACTGCCTCATGTACACAGACAACACCCTCCTCCCACCACCAAACACTAATACATGCGAGAGATGCAGTTATACAGCCAAACTAGAGGCTAAAATCTCTCAACCCAAGACTGGATCAGACAGTCAAGAGGAGAAGGGAAATACATGCATCACACCACCAGTCTTACATAGACCCATTAAACCAGCACTGGCAAAAAACACACATAAATACATGAAAACATACTCGGAGGCTCTAAATAAAAATCTGCAAAACCAACAGAGACCTCCAAAGCAAACATCCAAGCAACATCCACCCCCCAACACAATCCATAAAATACATACTTTACAAAACCAGTGTGCCATGCAATCACAGCCCTTAAGGCAAAATAACATACCCAACATACTATTAATAGGTGACTCTATAGTCAGGCACACTGGCATCCCACTCACTAGGTTGAATAAGGAGAAGGTTACTGTTAGCTGCCTGTCGGGTGCCAGGATCTGCCACATAACACAAGCACTCAGGTCACTCCAGAACAAGTACAAATATGACTCTGTCATTGTCCATATTGGTGTGAATGACCTGAGCCGTACCTCCCTGGACTACATGAAGAGAGAGATGTAAGAGCTATCTGATCACGTAGCCCAGGCCGGTATGACCCTGACCCTGAGTAGCATCCTGCCCTTACCAAGAATGATACCACGGTATAAAGAAAAAATTCTCGATTTCAACAATTGGCAAAGTTTCTGGTGTCATTCAAAGGGGATCCAGTGTCTGTCCACCTGGGATGACATGCTCGACAAGCCACGCTGCTTCGCAAGAGATGGCTTGCACCTGTCACCCTTAGGCTTTTGAATACTGGCCAAGGCTCTTGCCGCCCCCATATTTCCTTTTTTAGGCAAGGCTCAAAAGACAATCCCACTGCCATAAATAGCACAAGTAACAAAAAACTGAGGGTGATGCTACTTAATGCCAGAAGTCTAAACCTCAAAATGCATGCACTCATGGCACTGCTCAGTATGGAGAAAATCGATATATGTGCAGTAACAGAAACCTGGTTTAAGGCTTCAGAGAGCACCCCAGCACTACCAGGCTACAACTCATACCATACATTTTGGCCACAGAACCCAAACCGAAATACAAAATGCAGGGGTGTATCCATATTCATCAAGGATACCCAAACCTCTAGGTTAGTGGCACAGCACGATGCTTCAGAGATCATCCACATGCAACTAACAATGGGCAAAACTGCAATTCAAATTGTAGCTTGCTACAGGTCATCCACCATGTCCCAGGACCCCCATTCTACGTTTCTGGAAACACTGTGGGAAACATAAAGGTCCTACCAAACACCCTAGTATTGGGTGATTTCAATTACCCAAACATTAACTGGGAGAACTACTCAAGTACTAACTCTTTTGCCCAGATTTTCCTAGAATTTATAAACTCAAAAGCCCTGGTTCAGCTGGTCAACACTCCCAACAGAGGTGACAACATATTGGACCTGGTCATCACCAACATGGGCGACCAGTGTTCCACAGCAGAGGACAACCCCTCGCTGGTTAGATCTGACCATAAACAAATCACATTGGATATCCATATTCCTCCCCCACCCTCGGACAAGAAAACCACCGTGAAAAACTTTTCAAAAACAAACTTCACTTTACTTAAGACCGAGGTGGAAAGTTTCAAAGCCCCCATGCTGAAGGATAACACTGTCCAAGCTGCAAAATCCTTTACTAATGCATTCTACGGGCAGCTACAAGAATGCATGGATTGTGCCATCCCAAGCAAAACCAAGACTCACTCCTCCAAGTAAAGGAAACCAGTCTGGTGGACTCCTGCCATAAACAAGCTATACAATAGAAGGAGGAAACTAGTACAGAAAAGAGTAAAATCCCAAGAAGGGAAGACATCCCTGATCAGTATCAGCAAGAAACTACGATCCCTCATAAAATCATCCAAGGCGAGCTTTGAAAGAAAAACTGCCAAGGACTCCAAAGATAACCACAAGGCATTCTTCAGCTATGTCAAGAATCTAAGTGGCAATGCTCAGATCTGCTCAGAGTTAGTGCAGAATGGCACAAAATACACTGAACTGACCGATATCACCAAGATCCTTGCAGACAGGTTCAGTGCAAACTTCACCCCCCTCTCACCCCCAAAAGGGCCCATAATCATACCAGAAGAATGTAGTGTCCCTGAAATCACAGACACTCAGGTTAAAACAGCCCTCTCCAAAGCCAAAAACACAGCATCAATGGGACCAGATGGTGTCCCACGCTACTTCCTACATGAGCTCAAAGATGAACTAACCCCTCACCTAAACACACTGTTCAAACGCAGCCTTTCAACAGGCTACATACCCATAGAGTGGCACACCGCAATGGTTATTCAGCTCCACAAAGGTGGAGCCATAACAGACCCTGGGAACTATCACTCTGTAAGCCAGACTAGCTTGGTCTGCAAACCTATGGAGCGCATCATCACGGAACCCATTAACAGAGACATTGGGAACCTCCAAACATTGGACCCTACCCAGTTTGGCTTTGTTAAGGGCAGATCATGCCTCCTAAACTTGGTGGACTTCTTTGAGACAGTTACCAAGGCTATAGACAAGGGAAAAGTGGTACCCACAGCCTACCTAGACCTCGCTAAGGCCTTCAACACCATTCCCCATTCTGGTATTATAGACAAGCTCACCAGCCTGAACATAAACCCCTATGTCACAAGATGGGCTGCCAACTGCTTCACGGACAGAACCCACATCGTGAGAGTTGCGAGAGCTAGGTCTGACTCTAAACCGGTTACAAGTGGTGTTCCCCAGGGCTCAGTCCTAGGAACCCTCCTGTTCGGCATATACTTCTCAGAGGTACAGGCAAGCACAGGAGAACTATGGCTGACCAAGTTCACAGATGACTGCAAACAAGGGGCTATAATTGACACTCCGGCTGACACCGACATCCTCCAAAAGGGTCTCACTGAGATGGATGCCTGGTGTCAAAATCATGGCCTCAAGCTAAATGCCAAAAAGTGCATAGTCATCCCCTTTGGAAAAAACAAAGTACCCACAAACTACCACATAGGTGGTAGTCCCCTAAATACAGAAGACGTAATAAGGGATCTGGGGACCCAAGTAGATAGTAATCTCACCTTTGATAATCACATTGCCAAAGTGGTTAGAAAATCCTTCTACATGGCCCACCTAATCACAAAAGGGTTCACATCCAGATCAAAAGAGGTTATTGTGCCCCTCTACTCATCACTCATCAGACCCATCATAGAGTACAATGCCCCAATTTGGGATGTACCTTACAAGACACCTGCAACAGCTGGAATGACCACAGAAGTACCTCACCAAGAGGATCACTGGCCTCAAACAGATGTCCTATGCAGCTCGACTGAAGGAACTCCAGTTGTACTCAGTTGCATACTGCCTACTCAGAGGTGATCTCTGCCTGACATACAAGGCCATGTCCAACCCAGAATTGATGGACATGCTCCACCTAAAGAAAACCTTATCCCCACAAGCCACACACTCTAGGGATCTAAACCTCACCATAACAATAAATAGGATGTACTGGAAGGATAGATTCCTGTCCCAGAGACTTCCCATGCTTTGGATCAAGATCCCAATCTACATTAGGCAGAGCTCCTCATTCAAAAGAAACATTGACCAATGTATGGGAAACAGAAAGTTTACCTCGTGGATCACTTCAGTGACTCTGCTGGACAGAGGCACAGGGAACTAATCTAAGGGGGCGGCGAAAGCCAACACATACTGGCTAGGCTTATAAATGCCTTCGGGCAGATAGCCTAGTACCAACCTATGAACCTATATGTGTGTCCATACAGTGCTTCTTACTTGTATCATTGTGTAGCGAGACCTGCAGTTTATTGCTTGGCTGTCCCTTTAACAGCAGTGGACCTTCACTTGAACTGTGCATGATGAAGGCACTATAGGGGAAGCATGAGCTCTAGGCAGTATCCAGATTCCCAGGGGTGACAGTTGCAGGCCCTGTCTGGCAAAGCATCAGGGTCTGTCAACAATGTTATCCCAGGCAGACAGATACTGGCTACCCTTTGACTTGCACCGCTACATCAGACAATTGTGGAATACAATCCTTTTGTCCCTGTACTGCAGTATCATTCTGGCCAATGGCAGAATGCAGAATCTTTAGCTATGTTAGAAACCTGGGAGGAAACTCCCAGATATGCTCAGAACTAGTTCAAAATGATGTGAAGATTACTGATCCTACAGACATTGCCAACATACTGGCTGGCTGACAGGTTCAGTGCAAACTCCCCTCCCCCATAAGGAATAGGAGCGATATCTGATTGCAGCCCCCAAACATCTCCAAAGCCAAGAGGAGACCAAGGAAAACCCAGCAAAAACACAGCATCCATGGGGCCTGATGGTGTCCGATGGTGTCCTACTTAACTGGCTCAACGAGGAATTGAATGGCACAGCTAGGTACTGTTAGGGATATACCTCTACTCTCTGGATACATTGCCAGGAGTGGCACTGCAACTGTGGTCCACTTCAACAACAGCCCCACTCACCCGACCCTGCCCAAATCCATTAGCCATTGACAAGCCCAGCCTTATCTGCAAAGCCATGGAGGATCATGGAAGACCTCATAAATATGAGCATAGGGAGTTGCATCAGTTCCATCCACATCAGTTTGGCTTTTTCAACAAGCATCAATACCTTCTATCAACAGTTGACTTTTTTCTTGATGAGGAAAGATCATGTCCAAGGAAAGGCAGTCCATACAGCCTACCTCAGAAGGATACAAGGCCTTCGATACATGCATCCCTCACATATCATTGAAAAACTCATCAGCTTAAATGTTAACCCATACATCACAAGATGGGTTGCAAACTGGTGGGTGAAGCCACTCAGAGTTCAGGTCAAACACAGGGTCAGAGTGAAAACTCATAAGCCTGTCACAAGTCCCAAGTCCACAGGCATCTACCTTGGCTCCACAAGCACATTAGCATTGTCTTTGATCAAGCAAACACGCTGGCAAAGTTAACACATGAGGTGCGCAGATGACTGCAAGCTGAAGAAACACATCTGGCCATAGATATCCAACAGTGGCACTTCAGAAGAACGGATAAGTGGTGCCAGAGCCATGCCAACAAGTTAAATGCCAAAATGCAAAGTTATGCCAACCAAAAGGAAAATAGTCACCCCCTTCAGGAAAAAGGGGACCCATACCAATGAGCAGGGTAGGCAGTCACAGGACCTGGGGACCCAGGTTGATAGTAGTCTGTCATTCGTGATAGTACGTCACCCAGTTCCATGAAGACTTCTTCAATAGACTCTACTTTCATGTTGCCTTACACCATGCCCACCTTATCATGAACCATTGAGTACTCAGTCTGACCTCGACCATATCTTGAGCTACTTGCCACATTGAGTACAATGCACCATTAGTATGTAGCTGACACGGCACTTTACAGCTGCTCAAACAAAGAACCAAGCTGGAGACCTGAAAGTCTTCCATCTGTCCGGCGATAAAGAGCTGCAAATCTTGTCCTACTCTCTTGCTATTCGGTGAACATTGATGCTATTCACCTACCATTGCTTGCTCAGTTGCAGAATGTCAATAGCGTGGTCACCAAAACAAAAAAGATTAGATGAATACCACGCACAGAGACAAGAGGAGGCCGCCACTGACGATAGGACTAATGGGAGGAATAAATTAATCAACCAAAGACGGAGCAAGCTGTGGAATAAAAATAAAATCCCAAATTGAGGCTAAGCTGGGGATTGAAGAATGGAAGAGAAATCTTGACCAATGGGAGGGAGATCGCAGATATACCCTATATATGATGTGTGTCCCTGACGAACAGGGGCACAGCAAATAATGGGTATATGGCTAGACATATTAAAGGCCCCCGCAAAATAATGGGTATGAACCTATGAACTTGTAGGCCCTCGGGCACTATGCTACCCAGGCCTTGGGACATACCGGCATGGGCTACAAGACCTGACAGTTCCTACATGTGCTTTCATGCAGTCCAGGCTACTCATCAGAGGTCCTGCACAACAACATGGAATATGCCAGAGCCATGTGTATAGTTCAAAAGGTGGTCTGAGTGTATGGGTATGTGGTTAATCATGGCAGACAAGCAGCTGACAGTATGTATGCCCTCATATAGGTTGGTGTGTAACATAGTGCTAGAGTTTGCATTCACAAATGAGTACTGTTGGGCATGTTTAATGAAACGTGTTCTGAGGTGTGGCACAATTATGCAAACTATGTCATACAGTTTGTGTATTTCATTGTCTGTCTCTTCCAGCTTGGGAGGTCACTTGTTTGGCCAGATACTTAGAAGCATCTGTGAATGTGTGTGATTTCTGGTAGTGTGTGGGTGTCCTTACTGTGTTATGATAAGGGTATGTTTTGGTTGTGATGATGAGATGCATGTGTTAACCTACATCTCATGACTGCCCAGTCCAGTCATGGCTGTAGACTAGACTGCCTTCCAGCTTACCCCTGTAGCTGCATCCCAGACAATGTGTGAGTTGTGGTGTTAGGTGGATTTGGCAGTGTACATGGCATAGAGATTACATTCCCCCAGGATGGCCACATACACAAAGCTGACATTAGTAAACACCAGTAGCTGACTAGTGGACATGCCTGTATGAGCATTCAGTACTACAAGTACCAAGTACTGTATTTACTTTACTTATTGCTTATGAAGATGTTTAGACAATGATGCTCACATGTAAATATTTGTGTTATGGATGTGACAACACTGGCTATTACAGAAACATTGTAGCTAGCTTTAGCAGCAATCCTCCTCTGAGGAGCACATCACATCCTGATAGTTGATTACAGATCATGCAAGTGTCTACAGGTCTGTTTCCTTCTCTGGGTATATACTCACATATCCACCAGGACCATGAGCTCTGTTGGGCACAGACACCCACTTCCCAAACAGAGTCATGTATCAATAGACTCTGATGTCACTATCAACATGATCAGGATATAATCAGATAGTGTAAGCCATCACCTGTGAAGTGGCTATTACATATGGGCAGCAGTCTCCTACATCTTACACTCCTACTGCAGATGTTACACTGGAGTTAAAGATGATATGCAACCTGTTTCATTACCAGTACTGTGCACTACCTTACATACAGTATGTGCAAGCGGCTGTAAGGTTGGCAATGAGAGGTTAGGCTACACAAACCTGGTAGTTCAACCAGTGTGTCTCTACTCTCAATATCCACTCTATGTAGGTGTGCACATAGCCATTTGGCCCAGCCCTGTAACAAGGGTCACTACACATTTGCATAACATGTACACATGCACAGCTGTTATTGCTTGCAAATGATACTAGAGAGGTGGATATTACATGTGTTATGGGCATGGATAGTTACGTAGCTCTTCCAATTATCTTTGCTATCATACTGCTAAACTGTCAGATGAATACAAGTGATATGTATCCTGTTATTGAGTATTGTAATTGCCAAGAGACATAAATACTGTTTGCATAACATAACACAAATGCTATGTAGAATGGAATACAGATCTGCCTAAAATACTATACATTACAGTTATTGGCACAATATCCCACAATGCAAACCATATTTGCACAGTAAGCCCACCTTTAACATGTTCAACTTACTTATACACACATACATATGTTGACTGTTACAATATATTGACATATACTATCCCCTGTTATAGCACATACTTGTTGGACCAATCCTGACACTGACAGTGGCTGGAAGCGAATTGGTGAGTTCCAAGCCCATATCATCCCTTGTGGTGTATGAGGAATTGTCCTGTGACCTACAGCAGTACACACATAGAATACTACAAGCATTACTACTGCTCAACAATACATCGCTACAAGATAGCTATTTCCACTATATGCACTGATTACACTGTAATTCTTACAGAACAGGTACTACATACACAAGCATACTACATGTTATACATACCTTCTTAGTAATTGGAGGTGTTATTGACTAGTATAATACTCGTTTTTGGTTTGTCTTTCAGTGTTTTGTACAGTCCTACAGGTAGACATAGATGGTTTGAATGTGTGACAAGGCAACCTTTTATAGTTACAGATCAGTAACATGTGCTATCCTGATAACCAATTGGTGTTCCTAAGTAGCTAATTAAATGCACATCAGCTGCGCTGCTACTGCCTTAGCCAATACTATGGCAACAGTGGAGTATAATTCAGTACTCCACTTGGGCATTGTCACTTTGCCTTACTTGTGAGGAATACAGCCTGGAAGTGTTGTTTGAAATCTATTGCAACAGCTGTATGGAGACGAACAGTAATATATTGTGTGTAATGCCTAGAGGATTTGGTCTAAATGTGAGTACTGCTGTTATATTTCTGAACATTGCATTGTGCAGGGTTTGTCTGTACCTAATACTTCTGCATATGTTTCAGTCTGGCCAGGTTGTTTGACCAGCTCAAGGCTGCATAGCTATGCATATAATGTTAGGGGGTTTACAGTGTGCTTACCAGACATATTTAGTTTGGTGTTACTGTGTATCATACTGTGCTGATAATCAGTACTAGGTAACACTTCCTGGTGTACGAACCTTTCAACCCTCTGAAACGGGATTAGTTCATACAAACCCTGTAACATCAGCAGCTGTTCAATTGTATAACAGCAACTATTTCACATAGGGCCATGTTAGTGTGTCTGTGTCCAGGTATGTTAAGGTTTCAGCAGATGTTGTACAGTAGTTGAATAATCGGTTATTTTATGACAGTATGTATTGATGTAATTATTTTGGTTGTGGGGTAGATGTTGGAGGGTGTACATAGCACATCCAGGTGTGTAGGAACCCCTTTTATACAACTTCTATATGTGTGTGGGTGTTCTTTCCCTATGTGAACGCCTATCCCTTAGTGGACTAATACTATGGTAATTGCAGGCTGATTCATTAAGGCACTGTTAAATACTTCCTGTATAGCATGCAGGTACTGTTAGTTCTTGAATCCTTTTGGCAATACATTGGAATGTAATAAAGTTTTGCTAAATGAAAGCTGTCTGTGTATTTCTGTCATGGATATTTGCAGTCATTGCAGTTGTGTTGGTGACTGTGTCCATAGAACATTATTTGTAATAGTGTATTGGCATATACTCTTCATATGTTATGTTCATTTTGTTTGGGGGGGGGGTGTGAATGCTATGGTCCATGTTGTACTCAGTTATGAACACTTTGGATGCTGTCTACACACATGTATGTATGTGTATGTATATATATATATATATATATATATATATATATATATATATATATATATATATATATATATATATATATATATATATATATATATATATATATATATATATATATATATATATATATATATATATATATATATATATATATATATATATGTGTGTGTATGTATATATGTATATGTATCTTTGGACCTTGCCAATGCTTTTGACACCATGCCCCACTCAGGTATTATTGATAAACACACCAGCCTGCATATACACCCATACATCACAGGTTGGGTTGCCAATGGGCTTACATACAGAACCCACATGGTACGACTACCGGTCTCCAGGTCCAACTCTTGACCAGTCACTCCCACAGGACTCAGTCCTGGGAGCCCTACTGTTTGGCATATACTTTTCAGAGGTACAGGCAAACACAGATGGACTACGGCAGACCATGTTTGGCAATGACTGCGAACTGGGAGCCATGATTAATAGTCCAGCTGACACAGACATCCCTCAAGGGGCCTCACAGAGACCAACAAGGGTGTCAACATCATGGCCTCCAGCCAAGTGCCACTAACTTCATGGTAATTCCATTATGGAATATTAAGCACCCATATATTAACACATAAGTGGCAGCCACTTTAATACAGATGAGGTAATGGGGTATCTGGGGACTAAGGTAGATAGTGATCTCCCCTTTGACAATCATAACTCCAAAGTAGTTAGGACATCCTTCTATGTAGTCCATCTGATTACTAAAGTGTTCCCATCTAGACATACTGGGGTTATAGTGCCTCTTTACTCATCATTCATCAGTCCCATCATAGGGTATAATAACCCATTTGGGATGTACCTCAGAAGACACGTCCAACAGCTGGAAGGTCCACAAATGTACCTCGCCAAGGGGATTACTGGCCTCAAACATATGCCCTATGCAGCCAGACTGAATAAACTCCTGCTTTACTCAGTGGCATCTCGTTTAGCCAGAGATGATCTCTGCTGGCCAATACAGCCATGTTGAACTCAGGCTTAATGGATATGCTCCACCTATGGAAATCCATGTCACAGTGAGCCACACACTGTAGTGAGCTGAACCTTGCCACAAGAATAACTGAAAGATGCTGGAGAGATGGATTCCTGTCACAGACACTCCCCATACTTTGGAACAACATCCCTAACTACATTATGCAAAGCCCCTCACTAACCCTCTGCAAGAGAAACCTTGAAGTGTGGATGGGGAACAGTAGATGCACCCCAGGGATCCCACCATTGGCTCTGCTCCACAGAGGGACAGTTAATGAATCAATGGGGTGGCAAAAGCTGACACATTTTGGCTAGGCTTATGAATGGCCTCTGGCAGTTGGCCAAGTACCTACTTATGAACCTATACATACAGTATCAGCACATGCTGATAGCTTAAATTACTGCTCAGGTTTTGACTTACCTTGTGCCAATGGCAGTTGTGTGTGCAATAGTTGAGGGCTGCCTATGTTGGATGCACACAGTAGACTGCCTATACATGACAATTTAGAGGTAGTCTTGTGTGTGTGCCATCCATTTTTACTGTGTGTGCAGGTGGAGAAAGGTGTCAGTCCCTAGGTGGCTACACTGTCAGTGTGTGTGCTATACGTTCCCTCTTTGCCAAGGCATGGGCATACTGGGCATGCCTCCGTCTGCCTACTGGGGCTGGCTCAGGGTGTTCATTGTCTGAGCACCTCTGTGCCTGTGGAGCCCTTGGAAATGGTGGTGGGCTGTGAGGGCCTTCACCATTCTGTCCCTGCTGCAGCTGTTTCCGCAGGATCATATTGTGTAGCATGGCACATACTATGAAGATGTGGGCACACATGCCTGGAAAGTACTGCAAGGCTCCACCAGATATGTCCAAGCAACAGAACCATGATTTCGGCATCCCAAACACATGCTCTATGATGATTCTGGTTTGTGCATGTGCCTCATTATGGTGTTCCTGCATGGGTGTGTGTGCATTTCTGATGGGAGTCATCATCGACAGTTCCAGTGGATAGCCAGCATCCCCCACCAGGTGACCATTTGGCATGTCCCCCCTGGCAAATAACTGATACAGCTGTGAGGCATGCCAGATGTGGGAGTCATGATAGCTTCCAGGGCTGCCAGCACACACATCCATGATAATGCCCTGGGCATTGCACACAACATGTCAGTTGATTAAGGGGTATCCCTTGTGGTTTATGTAATGCCTACTCTGCTCACTGGGTGGTGACTTAATGTGTATGTGTGTGCAGTCTATTGCACCCAGTACCTCCGGGTATTCTGCCACACGGTGGAAGAGCCGCATATTGCTGGCCAACTCCTCCTGCATTCGGGGGAAGTATATATGCTCATTGGCATGTGGTAACATGGCATCCAGGAACTGGTGTAGTACCCTGGATGCTGATGCCTGTGAGATCCCCATGATATCTCCAGTTGGTCTTTGAAAGGTACCTGTAGATAGTATTCTCAGGCTTACACATACCTTCATATCCACTGGGATGGGTTCACCTCTGTTTGTTCTGGCTCTGAGGCGTGTCCGGCACAGCTCCACAAGTTGCTGTAGGATGTCCCTGTCCACCCTGTAATGCTCTACTGTCTCCAGATCATGTAGTCCCTGGTAGGTTACCCTGGGTCTGAACACTCTCCTCCTCCTCTGGTGCCTGAGGTGGTCATGTGCATCATCCTCCACACCACCTTCAGCCTCCAACACATGTTGGTGGATCAAAGCTATGGCAGCCCCTAACATGTACATACTAAAAGTTCCCCATCTGTATACACCACTAGTACAGAGTGCATGAGAATACACAAATGTGTGTGAGGTGCTTTCACACTTTATACTATTGTGCTATGGATGCTGCTGATGTCATTGGGTGTGTATGAGCTATTCCAGCTGCAGAGTGTCTTAATTATGGGTTTTACAATGAGTACTGCAAGTGTGGGGCCTTTACTGTGAAGTTATGCTTGCCTGCCTTGAATAATCTGTTGCCCTTTAATTCACTTTTAAATCTGGATTCCCTCCCATTATCAGGTATGCATCCACCTGCCATCTTTCTTGTTTTGTACATTCCCTACCCAGTCATGGCAAAATGTGTCTTATAGCTGATATACTGCAAATCGGCTTTGTTCTGCTTTGACACTTTACTGTTTTATTTGCAGTACAGCCCCTCCCCTTTCCTGTTCTGCAGGTAGCTGCTTGCAGCCTTTTTAGCTGTTGTCAATGGCCCACAGTAGGCTCCTAGGTGTTAATTAGTCATTTGCACTCCAATTTCCCTGCTGCAGCATTTCCTTATTTCTTTCTTATATTCTTCCTGTTTCAGCTGCAGTGCGCCATGCAAACCCGTTTACCGGGTTTACACGCTTTTTCATCTCCGTTCACATGCATACTCTGTTACCTTGTGTACTCTCAGCTAAGCAAAGCTATAGCCATTTCAACATACCCCTATCCTGCAGCTTTGCCTAGCTAGGTGCAAACCGGTTTAGCAATGCTACAATGTGCTTACAGCAATGGTGACATGCCCCTCTCTTGATGTCATCTTTATCTCAAGGGCACACCTCGGTTTTATAACGCTGTGCTGTGAGGTGCATCCTTACACCAGCGGGGAATCTGTGATTTACTATTACTCCTCTCATTTGCATGGCATTGCCTACTAATTTCTAGCTACCGCACATAACACTGTCACAGCCCCTTAGCAACCCTTGCGCCATAGTATGGTGTAACATGCCTGCCATTGACTATTATGGGGAAATCATGATATGTGTTACATTGCAGTTTTATTCTATATTTTTATATTTTTCTTGCGTTCCCCTATGGGTGCCACTGCCCTGCGCTTCCACATCGAGATAGTGCGACTATATATATATATATATATATATATATATATATATATATATATATATATATATATATATATATATATATATATATATATATTAAATGTTAATTTTATATTTTGTACATTTTTTTATGCCAATGGCTATATATTTCGCCATTGGCATATATTAACAATATAATACATGTGTTTGGTCGGCTGTCATAGCTCCGATTTTATGTTTGCAAAAATGTAAACAGTTTTCTACGGTTTACATTTCTGCATGCTTACACTACACCTGCACCACGTCCTGGATCGCTACATACCTTCATTTGCATGCTACACTGCTGCACATGGGGTAATTAGCATTCAGGGCCCAGGAGTTGTGTGGGCGTAGTGTACGCAGGTAGTGCACGTGGGAACAGCTCGTACGTGGCTCGCTCAGTGGCCATATTTGGTGTTAGAATGCCAACGCTACGCCTGCACCTGGCACAAGCTTTATGAATCCCGGGGAATATCTGTAATCTAGTATTATATTGGGATTCAATGGTTAGGCTTGTAAAGACCCTTGGGTCAATATCCTAGTAACATCCTTTGAAGCTATGGACCTATATAGCACTGAATATGATCTATTTATATTATGTACAAGCTTGAGTTGGTGGGAAGGAAAGAGGAGTTAAGAGTTTGTTAAAATGGGTGAAATAAAAGAGATAAGCAGGAAAATACATAAGATGAAGGGGATTAGTGATGCAGCAGTTTAGTTCAGTTATATAAGGCGAAAGTTACACTTTAATGGTGCTCTGAAGAAGCTCGTTTGATATGGGTGAAAGCGCTTAACCGATTATTATGTCTCAGTCCGTAGTTTTTGATGTTATTATGTTTTATATTCGCCTTGCACGTCAGTTTGTATTTTAAGATGCTGAGGTTGTTCTGGTGCCTCAACTCGAGCGTTACAGTCAATAAAGTTCCAGTTCTTTTACAATTTGTGTGGCGAAATGCTTTGGGCGTTTTAGAGCGGATTGCTTTTTTTATATCACTCTATTTTTTATGTGATGGGACGAGTGTCTGCTGGATGAGAGGTGTGAGGACACTTATTGGTACTCTGTGGTAACATTTCATCAGTTTGCTTCGTGGAAGCCATTATACAATTGCCTTTTTCCATGGAGAGCACCGGTGATAAAACACCCAAACCTAATGCAGACCAGATGGATGACATCAAGTCCCTGGAAGAGGAGATAAAAATGCTAAAAGGGGAGATGGCTAGACTTATGGAACTTATGTAAAAGAGTTTTGGCAATTCTAATAATACTTCAAATGGATATGCCATTAATAGGATGGATGGCACTAGTATGAAAATGCAGCAAGAGGTAGGAAATAATTTTCAAAGAGATGAATATCAAACATTTTGTAGCAAACCTTTTATTGCTACTCAAAAAACTTTAAAAACCCACAAGATTGATGAGAATATTGATACATTTTTGGACAATTATCCTATTCCCAATGGCCAGGGAACAGTAGATAAGGAATGTCCAGTTGATATAGACCAGGTTTTTAATATTACAGAGCCACTACATAGTAGTAAACACAATGGCTCTAGTTTTACATTTGATTTCTCTATATATGATGTAGAAGAGGAATCTAACCGTGTGGGTACTAAACCTAAAAGGACTTTTCCTACCAAGACGTATTCTAATGTAGTGGGAAAACAAGAACAACTGAAAAAAGGTACTGTACAAACTTTCAATCATTATGAGACTTCAGCTAATAAGGTTGAATATAGGAATGGAACTAATTTTAACAAATTCAACACATTTATGGAAATTGACTGCAATTTAGATAATGTTGGTATGCGATCTGACATTACCAATGGATTTGAGACTCTGGGGACATTGAAGGACAAGATATATTTATTGGGGAAAAAGTTGAAAAATATCAATGGCATAAAGATAGACAATGCATATATGGAAAAATGTATCTCAATGAAAATAGTCACTAAAGGCTTGAGGTTCTTCAAAGAACCTATGGGAGTAATGTTGAATGACAAAGTTATTGAAGAGTTCAACCAATTTTTTGATGATTGTGGCATTAAGTTCATGCAATTGATTATTAAACATAATGATGAAAAATTAGGTAGACTCATACAGGAAACAGAAAGTCTTAATTTGAGAATTACTACAGATTTATTGTTTTCAGAATGGGAGAGGTTGTATAATAAACAATTCAATATAGCAGGGAGATCAACACACACTTTATGTAGCAACAAACAAAAAAAGATTCACAGGGATGTTGATCATTTTGAACAAGGGAAGGTATATTATTGGTGTAGTAATAAAAGGAAAAATAATGAGTTAGATATGAACATTAGTATAGAACAGTATAATGATGGCATCCAAAATAGACGAAGATCATACAACCCACATTTTTGGAGGGAACAAGCACATCAAGGGGAACCATACAGGAATCAAGGAAGAGGTTATTACCAAAAAGGGAAGTACAAACAGAGGAACTGGGAAAACAACAGATAGTGAAAGCAAAGGATTGTGATACATATAGTTATACTTTTGGAAGTAAGGGGAACAAGGCTAACGATTTAGTCCATACATGGAATGGTTTTAATATATATAATTATGCTAATGTTGAGATTAGCCAGGCACATTTTACACTTTTATCTAAAGGGATGGAATTTATACCAACCCCATGTTTTAACTTGGTAGACTGTCTTGTAGAATTAAAGAAGTTTACTAGAAAAATGAACCTAGCTATTATGTTCAATAATATTGATAAAATAACAAAAAAGGGAGGAAATGAGGATGAGCAAAGGAAACATCTGGAGTTGTAGGTGCCTAGCATATTTGTTCCAGCATATCATCCCATAGTAGAGACATATGAGAACATAGTATCTAGAGAAATCTACAAACTATATAAGGAATATAAAAGAGTTCAACATGTTAGTAATATAAGACGAGAGGAAAGTGAATTACTCAAAGACTTACAAGTAAGTGAGAAAGTAAGGGTAATGAAACCAGATAAAGGCAGAGGGTGGTTCTATACGATAGTTTCGAATATATCAATAGGATACATAATATTTTGTATGGATCTGGGAATTATGAAACTATTTCACTTAATGAGATAAATATTGCCTACCAGAGAATAGATAGTTATATAGAAGAATTCTTTATTGATGGAAGAATTGATAGAGATATTTACAAATTTTTGACAGTCAAGTTTTCACAACTGACCACGATGGTAGGCATTCCAAAAATTCATAAGAATATAAATGACCCACCCTTCCGACCTATCATCTCTGGTAGTAAGTCAAAAACTTTCCCTATGGGCAAATATATTGACACTAAATTGAAGCATATATACAACAATATAGGCCATTTAGTTAAAGATTCGTGGGAATTTTTGAGGAATTATCCCACACGAATATGGAATGACAGCTATATGTTTGTTACTATTGATGTCATTGACCTTTTTTCTAGCATTCCGAAAAAAGCGGGTCTTGAAGCCTTTTGTAACAGCATTATGAAACATGCTGATATACCATGGGATGGGGTTAGTTTAATTATGGAAACGATGGACATAGTACTTGACAACAATTTCATCTTTTATGAAGGGGAACATTTCAGGCAGACCAGGGGAGTAGCTATGGGAACAGCTTGTGCTCCCATATTTGCTAACCTGGTCATGCTAGATTGGAAAGAACAAGTTCTCTTTCCTAGCACATTTTATAATCATATTGTCCACTATGTGAGATTTTTGGATGACATATATATTTTATGGAATTCCAATGTAGACAAGTTGTTAGAGTTCATCCAGTTTCTGAATGTGAGTAGTGAGTATCTTAAATTTACATATTCTTATAACAAGGAAGGTTTAGCATACCTTGATACTTTGGTATACAAACATGAAGATACTATACAGTCAAAAATTTATAGAAAAGAAACTTTTTCAAATGACTATCTGGCTTATGAAAGTTACCATCCAAAGAGATTAAAACAGAATATATATAAGGGTCAATGTATTAGGGCCCTAAGGATGACATCAAAGTATGACAAATTGTTAGAAGAGATAGGAAATATCCATATGATGTTTTTGGAGAGGGGCTATCCCCAAAATATGTTGGATAAAGTGAATAAATATGTAATAGTTTTATGGGGCACCATTTACAAACCCTTATTAGGTTTAGGCAATGAAGTGAATGCTGTACAGGGCACTGTTGACAATCGCCAAGCAACAATTAATGCAAATAAACATCATCAAAGATCATTAATATTACTATATTGTCCAATATCCGATGAGGTGAAACAAATTATACAGAACTTTTGGTACCTAATAAATAGTGATGGAACTCTTAGAGATATAAGAGGTGAACAGCCAGGAATAGTCTTAACATGGGAGCAAACATTAAAAAACATTTAGAAACAGGATGTAGATCAACAGATGATTATAGGACGGACATTAAACAACATACCACTAAATGTGGATCATGTAAACAATGTTGTTACATTTTTGATAAAAAGGAAATAGTGTTAAATAATATATTTAGACCAAGAATAAAGATTGTTAACTCTAAGATGGTTATATATATTGTTATATGTCAGGAATGTCCAAGTTATTATGTGGGGAAAACCGAGAGAAGCTTCAAAAACGTATTTATGAACATACGTACAATATAAAGAAAAGGGCCCCAAAGAGTGCTTTATACAAACATATAGAACTGAATGGTCAAAAACATCAGTTCAAATTCACTTTGTTGGATATTATTAGGAATGATCCTAGAGGCAAGGACCATAAAAAATTATTGAGTTACCGAGAGGTATGGTGGCAGCTATTTACAGATGCCACAACACATCCGGGACTCAATGACAATATTTCCTTGAAGGCTATTCTTGAAGTGAATTTATAAAGTATTGTATGTTCGGTTTTGTCAACATATTTTAAACATTTAAGATTAACTATATACTGTTAACAAGTACTTCCATTGATTCTTGAAGTATATTATTAGTTTATATTTCCTGTATTACAAAGACAAAGTAGATCCTCTGACAAGGAATTATTATAAATATTATTATTATAATAATTATTATTATCAGAATTATAAGTAAAGAAAGGGTTGGAATGAAGGATGTCAGATAGTGGTATTAAGTCACATATAGCGGACTTGGGTAGTTAGCCTAGTGAATTTGTATTGTTTTTACAAATAGTTCTTATATAATGGTTATTAACAATTTTATCAACAATTTTTTAATAATTATTTTACATATTGTTATATTATGATATTTTATATCATGTTACTTATTTTAGTGTGGAATGTCAAGTTTATTAGACATCAATACAGGTAGTAGATGTTGTATATAGTAGTAGTAGGATGGGGTACATGCAATGTAGCATTGTCACTTTAAGCTGCGGATGTTGAAGTATTTGAATTTGAGAATTTGGAGCCTTAGAAGTTATATAAGGCAGAAGTTACACTTTAATGATGTACTGAAGAAGCCCGTTTGATACGGGTGAAAGCGCTTAACCGATTATTATGTCTCAGTCCGTAGTTTTTGATGTTATTATGTTTTATATTCGCCTTTCCCGTCACTTTGTATTTTAAAACGCTGAGGTTGTTCTGATACCTCAACTCGAGCGTTACAGTCAATAAAGTTCCAGTTCTTTTACAATTTGCGTGGCGAAATGCTTTGGGCATTTTAGAGCGGATTGCTTTTTTTATATTGCTCTATTTTTTATGTGACGGGATGAGTGTCTGCTGGATGAGAGGTGTGAGGACACTTATTGGTACTCCGTGGTAACATTTCATAAATTATAAGAGAATTATACTCCTGTTTTTATTACGGGTACTATTAAATGCAATGCTAGTGTTAAATACTTCCAAACGGAATAATTATTAAATGAATATAATAACGCTGAAAAGAAAATTTGCTAACATGGATATAATAAAAGCCAATGACAGGATCGATACCAGCACTGAAAGAATAAGAATTTGATTTTAAAACTTTCAGGCAAAGGCAAAAATGTTGTGAAGGGAATGTTCAGTAATAATTAAAAATGTATTTATGCACAACTTTCTGACTGTAATACTTATTTAGACTTTGCTGACTGGCTTAGTCCTACTAGTTCAGAGGTCTGTTTATGCGAGGGGGGGGGGGTTGACTAAGGGAAATTTTGCTCTATGGAAGTTCTACTGTTTGGTTGATGGCAACAGAAACATGCTGTTATGGAAGGGATCTTCAAAGATGGTAGAATGTTATGCTGGAATGGAAGGAAGTAATGGTGAAACTTCACTGGATATGGTAACTAGTTTAACTGATGCTGAGAATTCTTGAATTATTTATATCATGGAAGTAGTCGATGGTGAATTAAACAATACATTTATTTTGAGTATGGTTATGCTGATGATGCTGTCTTATCTTGAGGTGAGGCAATGGACACACATGGTACTGAGATATGTATTTCAGAAACCCAGGTAGACAAAATTCCTGCTTCCAGTGCCAATTCCAATTATACATTGCCACTTTGTATACTAATATCTGTGATATACATGATGTACACATTCTACAGCTATTTTAAGAAAATGTTCCCTATGTGACTTACATTATTAAACTTAACTAGTATTTGCCTTTAAAACTATTTTGCAGTTTTTACACTGTGTGACACAAGAAAACTAAAGGCACAGCAGTATAATTATTTATGGCAACTGCCTGTATGCCAGTTTATTTATGGTTTGTGGTTTATGGCATTATTTAAAAAGGAATACCAAACACATACACACACACACACACACACACACACACACACACACACACACACACACACACACACACACACACACACACACACACACACACACACACGTGTGTGTGTGTGAATATATACCTATATATATGGTTCCCATTCAGAAAATCATCTCAACAGAAAGTTGAACTTCATATGGTCAAGACCATATAATCAACTTTCCAAAATATCAAAGCTTTTGCATGGAGATTGGGGTACATTGGACATTGGGGGCATTTACCTTTTTCCCCACGGTAGTGCAATCTCAGAGTTAGTATATGTAATGTGCAGGGGATGTGGGGGTGCAGGTGATGTGAGGTGCAAGGGGCTTACCCACTGCAAAAACATAGATTTTTGTTGTTTTCCATCATTCGACTATTCCAAGGGAGTGAATGAGACTTTCAAAACATCAGCAAGTTGTGGGATGATTAGGGCTTACTCTGAGTACAGTTGTACTTAAAGGTACAGTTGAAACTAATGGTTCAGATTTGCGTGTAGACACCCACCACTGGCCATATTTTTTTTCTCCTTCCATTGGCCCATCCCTCTCCATCTCAGCCCTATTAGAAAACATTCCTATTGTTTTTATTCTAAATTATATTTTTAACAAATATGTCAGGACTATATAAATAAGTGAGAAAAATCCAAATTGTTATGAATAATACTGCTCATCTGTCTAAGATATATTGCCTAATATAATGGAATAATGGAATAACTTTTTGACCTGGAAGGAAGACTCTTGGTATTTATTATTTTGCTGGAGAACTAGGGACCACTATCTCTGTTCTTTTATTATATCATTCAGCTCTTCAGAAAGTCGATCATATGGTCCTGGCCGTATGAAGTTCAATTTTCCATTGAGTCAATTTACTGAATGGGATCCATACATATGCATTTTATATATATATATATATATATATATATATATATATATTATATATATATATATATATATATATATATATATATATATATATATATATATATATATATATATATATATATAGCTCTACTTGAGATTACCAAAATCTCAGTAGACTGACATTCAAATCACTGAGCCCTAAACACCGACATTTCAAGCACCCAACATCTCACATACCCGATACTTCAAATTCCCGACTAACCTCACCATATACAAAAAAAAAAAAAAAAAAAACATTCCAAATAAAACAACCTACTTCCCCTCACCCACACCCCACCCACCAACCAATAAGCTTAGACCCTTAGCAGTTACCACTAAATATTCATGATGGTCGGTCTCCATAGCACCGACTTCAATATTCATAACTCATGAAAAAAACAAAAAAACAGCAAACCTTTACTTTTAATGTTTTTGCATGGGGGCTGCACCCCCCCAAACTCTCTGCTACTTAATAATACCAACCCTGAGATCACACTACAAAGTGCACAAGAGCGTATTTCCTACTCAGCTCAGCTTGGGCTGTCGGGCATTTGGACTTCGGTATTATGAAGTTTCTCTGATGTGAAACTTCGTGCTTTTTGGCTCAGTGATGTGAATGCCGGTCAACTGAGATTTCGTTAATCTCAAGTAGACCCATATATATATATATATATATATATATATATATATATATATATATATATATATATATATATATATATATATATGCCTCCTGTGCAAGGTTGGGTGCTGGGCTGGTAACTCAACACCGTAAACCTCCACTGCCAATCACGAGCGGACAGGTGATCCTCTGTGGTGACCCCTAACCGGGAAAAAAACGAAAGAAGAAGAAGAAGATATATATATATATATATATATATATATTATATATAAATTATATGTATCTGTGTGTGCATATATTTTTATATGAGTACATACACACATTATGAGAGGGTGGTGTTGTATTTCTTATATAAACTTGGTTGAATTTTTATGATGATGCTGCTGCTGTAGAATTCATTGTAATTTTGTTGTTGTAATTTTGCTGCTGCTGAAGTTCTATGGGAAATGTAGTAGTTTTTCATGACTAAGGGATGTTTTTATGTATAATGTCACTGGTCACTTTAAAAGTGGGATATATAGAAAAATTTTGAAACACAATTGTTTAATTGTTTAGTATATTTAAGCTTCAGAATTTGAAATGTTGGTATCCCTTGAAGGCGAAATGCAGAGGTACCAGGATTAAAGCTGTTTGGTGTTAGTATTATAAACTTAATCCAACTACCTGTGGCTTCTCCACAAAAGGCAGTTTGCAACCTGTTGAGCTACTCAGACTGCTAATCTAAACAGATAGAGATAGAAATTAGAGATAAAGGCAGAGAGACAGACACACACATGGAATACATGTAAAATTATCTTCATTTATGAATGTCAAAGATGAGTGACAAAGTCACAATTTCCAAACAAATTTTTCCAATTCTACAATATATGATAATTAATTTATTAAACAAGCCAGATTCCTACTTATTTCTCTTATTCAATTTTCTGTTTCTTTAACTAGGAATTGCTGTTTTCCATTGATTCCAAATGGCTGTAGTAATTATGTAACTTAAGTACTGAAAGGGATTTTACATAATTCAGTGTTCAGGTTGTCTTGGAGTTTGTTACCATATAAATTATAACCATGTACTGCTTCCCTAAAACATTCACCTAACATTTAAAAATAAATAGCCTGCTGGCCTTCATGATGATATGGGGAACTGAACTCCACATTCTGCCAGCTGTACAGTGCAAGCTGTTTCTTTTAAAGGCAGCCCTTGAGTACAGGTATTCAAAATAAGGAGATGCTATGACTAGTTGAAAACTAATGCTGCATGAATTCAACACCCTGTGTAGAAGCCATGACTTCATTTCCATGACATTTATATACTAGGATTGAATCTTCCTTAATCAGTTGACTTCTAACTGAATATAATGTGGGCTGTTTAAGCCTGATATAATTTATGTCTTACATGAAATATGTGTTTTGTAAATATCTTTGTATCTTTTTTTTTATTCCCTAACCGAGCAGTTATATACACATACTGCAGCACAATGTTCTACATGACGACTCACATTTGTATCTTTTCATCACTGCTGGACAATATCTTTCATTGCTGGTTAACAGTTTCTTATTGTAGGGTGTAAGCTAGCATCACATTACAGGTAGTCATCAATGAACACTCCCAGGACCCTGATATTTTCCACTGTCTAAAAACAAATGCTTCATGGTTATTTTTCCTCTAGTTTTCAATTGTATTTTAATTTGTGTTATGCATTGTGGTGAGGGTTCACATGATCATAGGAAATACAATATAAATGAGTCACAAGACAATTTAAACCTTGCCTCTACCCACCATCATGTGGTTTCTCCTTCTCAAGGTATACAAAGCAGGTCAGTTCCAGTGTTTATTTATGAGTACTTGTCCAATCATCCATGTTTTACCTTGAAGGATGATTAGTTGTCACTTTAATTAATATGCAGAGGAAGTTGGTTCCAAAAGTGGAGAAAAAATTGTGTAATAAATTTATCTCTCCATTTTGTTCTATTTATGTGCTAGTGGAGATTTAAGTGCAGATGGCACAGTGTTGCAGCTGTAGCACTGTCGTCTCACAGCAAGAGGTTTTCTGGTTTGATTCTCAGCTGGGGTGCCTTTTGTGCAGAGTCTGCATGTTTTCTCTGTGTTCATGTGGATTTCCTCCAGGTGCTCTGGTTTCCTCCTACATTACAAAGACATGCATCTGGAGCATTTCTCCCTGTACCTCAGCTGAAAATTGTCTTTGTTCTAAGTCAGACTTTCCTGGTTAACAAATGTTAAATAAATAAATAATTCTGGTACTAGTAATGCTATTTAACTGGTATCCCTAATGGCAGGAAATGTAAGGTATAGATCACCCTGCAAGAACATATAGGAAACCAAGTAAAGAGATATCACTTAAAGCATTTCCTGATAGATTAGGACTTTAGGTTAGCAATCAGTAGCCTCTCGGGACTTTCCATTTGCTTAATACATCTAGAATGCTGCATCACAAAAGATGTGCTGTATAAAATAATTGGCCTAATTATGGCTGCATACAGAGTGATGATAACTTCTTTTTACCTTGATGATATTTCTTTAGATATTTGTTGTGCTAAATAGAAGGACTTTCAGACTACTGTTGCCATACAGTTGACTAAAGGGAGGGAATTATCAAGCAAAGTTGCAAGCTTTCTCATTACATAATAATCTTGGATGTTAGCAATACAAAATGTGACCATACTACACTTTTTTTCTACACTTAATTGTGGGTCTTTTTGCATACACCACTTGTTTATGATTGCTAGTTCCTACTGTAATGAATGTGTATTAGAGAGCAACTTGACAATAATGCCCAGTTTGCAGCAATCGCAGATTTGGTTAAGCAAAGTTCTTGATTCCATGACTGGATATAAAATGTAGATGACAGAAAGGAAGTGTCTCAATACTGAGAACTGGGGACCATCCCTGGTTACCTTCATACTTTCCATGATGGTGCCTGCCACCTTAACTATGTGGATTCTATCTTTCAGGCAGTTGGCTATTGACTTTGCCATGTATAGATATACTCTTAAGGTACTTAGTTTATTAGTATTACAGACATATACTGTATAATGCTTTGGTGTGATCCAAATAAGCTGTGTGAACAGGATAACTGCTGTCTGTAGCCTTTTATGACCTTCTTGTTAAAAAGTAATTAAAGTGAGTATATAGGCCATCCCTGTGGCAAAGCCAAACTGTTGTGCATCTAGCCTGACAAGATCATTTTTTTAATATTATAGTTTATAAACTCCTGTGACTTTCCAAATCTGAATAGTCAAGCTGATGGTTTCATAATTTCTAAGGTTTGTAGTAAAGCCACCCTTGTGCAGTGGTATCACCTTTGCAATTTGACATACATTTATGACAAATCCTGTAGCTAAGCTCAGTTAGATCATTTAAGGAATGGGATCAACAATGGAATGATTGGTGTTATTTTTTAAGCATCCAGATAAATGATCAGGTCTCTTAGATGTAGTAATATTAGAGAACACCTTCAGTACATGATCTTCATGATATTAGGAGGTGTAATGTATTTGTGGAATTAAGACAGGTGATTTCATGGGTAAAGTTTGCACTAAAATGTATGTTTTCTGGTTGTGAGTGGGTTGTGACATTTTTGAAAAGTTTAGAGCACTGCTGGGTTTTATTTGTAGTTTCTTAATGTAACTAAAGAAGGAATTAAAAATATCCTTGGCTACAGAAGCTAATTTAAGTTAATGATTACCTTACTAACCTTGATAGTAGCTTTTATTTTCTTACTGATATTCCTGATAAAATTTTTAATAAGAGGATTTTAGATTTGTTCTGTGACTTAAGAAATGTAGCCTCATTGTAGAGCTTATTTAAACTTGTGAACCAACACGGTGGTTTACTATTAAACTTCCCATTATATATAGTTCTAGTAGAGGTGACCAGGTGTAGGCACTTATCTGTGTAGGAATATAACCATTTATATAAAGAACAACTGTATCAGTGTCAGGTTTATTGATGTTACAAGTGAATGTGGATAAATCTTTGTAGATATTGAGGAGGTCTGTCCATTTGAAATCCTTGAATTCAGAATTATTGAATGTAGACATTTTTGAGACTTTGAAAGAAAAGTTTATAATTTTTGAAAGAAACGTTTATAACTTTGTGGTCAGATTTAACCAGGAATGTATAAACTAGACAGGTGATACATGAAGTGGCCATTTGATTAGGACTAGGAAAAGAATATTATATCTTCTAGTAGTTTAAGTATCTGTTCTGGGGGAAATTTTTATTTATTAAGTCTAAGAATCTTTGGACATAACTGACATTGGAGGTATAGGTACTCCAATTTATTGAATGGTAGTTGAAGTCTTACACTATATATGTGTTTTTATAATAGGTATTTCCTGAAGTAGATTTAGGAATCTTGTGTGAATATTAGAAATTGTATGTGATTATCAGAAGACATATCAGATGTTAAGTAGCACACAACAGATTGGCACTTTGCCTTAAGTTAGAGCTCATCAAATTCAGTATACAGATTGCTGAAAATGTATTTAGAGGTGATATTTTCCTTGACAAAAAGTAGAAACACCATCACTGTTTTCATCATAGTAAATACAAAGCCTAGGTATGGAGGGACTGCTACTTGTATATAGAAACCATGTTTAAATAACAACAGAAAAATATGTGTGTTCTCTGGAGAAACATGTCAAAGGAACCAAGATATTGAGAGCAAATAACTCAAGCAGTAAAGGTAATAGAGTTGGATAAGGCAAAGAGGACATTTGGATTGCAGGCTAGAGACTGCCTTGCATACCAGGGCTTGGTCTCAGAGTATAGGCAAAAAGAAAGAGGTAGTGGAATTTTAAGTGAAAAAGTGCTCTGGTAGAGTTTTTAGTTGAATCTAGAACAGAAACAGCTGTTAAAAGGGATATAAATATTACATATTATATAATGAATGGCTATTAATATTCAAATGCAACCAGATTGCCCATTGTAAACTGGATATATCATAGGATCATAGGAGGTTACTAGGCTAATGACCCCAGGGCTCTTACAATCCTAGCAAAGTTAACCCTTGTTTCCAAGAGTGTCTGATACAGATGGACACTAAATCAGCACCTATTACCCATATCTAAGAGAGACACAGATGGAACTACAGCGGCGAATTTATGGTTTCCCATCTAATCGTCCAAATTATGCTTAAATAAGGTTAACAAGGGGCTCTGCTTAATATGGATTGGAATTGTGTTCCAGAGATGAAGTAACTCTGTGAGATAAATCTGTCTCTCCTGCAAGTTATAGTGATCTCACATACCAGGTTAAGGTCCCTTGAGCATGTGACATGTGTACCCTTTGACTTCCAAATGTGTAGCATTTCCATTAAGGCAGGGTGAGATATCGCCTTATATGCAAGGCTCAGGTTGACTCTGAGCAGTCTGTATGACACAGAGTAAAGAGACAGTGATTTCAATCTGTCTACATATGACATGTGCTGGGCACCTCCAATTTACTTTGTAAGAAACTAATGGTGAAATTCCAATTACCCAGATGTTCTTCTATTAATATATGCTACAGAAAGTCTATTTTTTTTTTTAGTTTTAAAAATGAACTCTCAAAAACCAAAGACTTGGAGGGACGTGGCTAGGATGCTGAACTGATAGCTGCACTTCATTTCAGCTCTCTTACCTCAATACAATTCCTGACAGGAATTTTACAAAATAATATTTAATTTGAAGAAATTTTTATTACTAACTTATTTCTAATAACTCTGAGCATCTATAAGAAAAATTTTATTGTCAGAACTTGAATAATTCCTGTCAAATTAATTACTGGAAAATCAGCACCAATATCAGCTTTACAGCATGAGTCATCTAAGGAATACAGCACAAGACTCTTCTCTCAAAAAGGAACTGCAGTCTCTCATTACAAATATACAGGAACTTACAATAAAAATCGACAAGATGGACAATAAAATAGATACTTTTAAAGAAAAGTGCTCACAACAACTGGAACAGCTTCAAGAAATGTTTACACAGCAGAAAGGACAGATATCACTTATTGAACAGTCATTAAGTGACATTGACACTAGAGTCCAAATAGAAGAACAACAAACTGAATTCTTACTTCAACAGAATACATATTTACTAGAAAAGCTTGATGATATGGAAAACTGAACAAGAAGAAATAATATTAGAATATATGGTCTACCAGAAAAATCTGAAGGGGACAATATGATAAACTTTCTTACCACCTGGATACCAGATGTAACAAAAATACCTGAAGCTCTTTCATATGGTATAGAACGGGCACATAGATCACTAGCAGCTTCTGGAAATGCTTCTTCTCCGGTAAGAACAAGCCGAGATCTATAAGTGTGAGACCTTTTTCTACACACGATAAAGATCTTATATTAAGAAATGCTTGGGCAAATTCTCCCATCAAATACAATGATTCATTAATAAGATTTGACAATGATTATTCTACAAAGGTGGTTTCAAAAGAAAAGAATTTCTACCAATAAAAAAACCTTGAAGAAAAAGCAACTGAAAGTCCATCTTTTATTTCCAGCAAGACTGAAAGTTTTTCTACCAAATGGAATACAAATCTTTGAAACAGTAGATTCAGCAATAAAATACCTTACCAACAACAACATCCTAACACATGAAGAATCTATGGACTGGACAATAAGTACAATCAAGAGAAATGCTGAAGTAAATAATTGGAAAACTGTTGAGCAAAAGAAAAAAACTAAAGGACAAATAATCTTACATATGTTATATTCTGTAAAAATCTAAATAATAATACTAACAACAAAAGAAAAGTTCTTACTGTCTTCAAGTTACACCAAAACAGGTACTGTTTTCAATTATATTTTAAATGTCAAAATTAGCATAAATGTAAATACATTTATCTCAAATCACATCAATATACTAAGCATAATTTAAACATTACTCTATTTTTCATTATTATCCATCTATTATTTTCATATTCTTAATCAGAGTAATCAATGCATAATAATGTTCCCAAATAGTTTATTTATTTATTTATTTATTTACTTTCTCTCTTATGTTTTGTTGTTTTATTTGTTCTCTTCTTTTTATAAAATCTTCATTAACTTATAATATTTTAATCAGTATATGGTTATATTGCTTAATAGGTATAGTAATGGCTGCTATATAACTTATTATCAGTTACATCCCTGACAGCATAACTTTTTATAAGTTAAAAGTGTCCCTGTTTGGATAAACGCCAATGCTGGGCAGAAATGTGTTGCTTTTGAAATGAAGTATTTCAGTTAGGATGTATCATAAGACTACTTTAAATAATCTTAAAAGATGTTCTGCCTTTGACCCATATGCACATACTGATATAGTCCAGTGAAAAAATATGTTGTAAGTGATATTTTGAGGCTATAAGTCATGTGTGTTGTGGCTCCAGACATCCGGAGTTGAAAGATGCTTGTGACTAGCTTAGATATCCTGTTGTCTTTTCTTTTGTAGAGAAATAAGGCATAGCATGTTTAAAATGCAAAGTTTGACAGTTGTAAACACTACTCCGTAAACTAGAGTGCTCGCATGCACACTACATGAGTTTGTCACCAAATAAGAGGAGGGAAAAGAAAAAAGAAAAAACACATACCTTTTCCCGCTTGGTTCTCGAGACAATTTAACAGCCACAAACATCACTAGAAACTTGAGTTACTTATTGCTTGTCGCATTTACTTGTGTACTCCATCCCCTGACTCTTTCTAATTGACGTCTAGTCAGAAAATAAGCTAGGTTCATATTTAAAGATACAGAAACCTAAATTCCTTCTAAGGAAACATAAATAATATAAAAGGTTCATATAAATATACACAGATATTTATTTTTGAAGCACTTTCAGTTTATGGCTACTGATGTCTTCTAGCACCTTGATAGATAAGGACATATATCTGCTTGTCTTTCTATCAGTTTAGATTTCCACACATTTTAGCTATCCCTTACTATGTTTTATACAGCAGAGTTTAAAAAGCAGAAATTAATCACCAGCAAATAAAATCACTGCTGTTTTATAAATTCTCTAAAGAAACTAGTAAATGTCAAGCAACTGACAGGTTTGTTTTGGGGAGGGTTGCCATTTCCCACGCTGGTGCTCCTGCAGAATACTACTGATGTCCTGCTGCCAAGGTATGCCCTCGGGTGGGCAGGTGGGATGCAACAAGAAGGTTGGATGTGCATTTGGCAAATAAAACATTTAGATGGCGGTATGGTATACTAGATGGAGAAAGTGGAAGCAATGATTGTATAGGCAACTATAATGAGTAACATAACAACAGTGGATTTGACCCAGTGTGTCAATTATACAATGTTTATATCCCATGTGGCTTTGGGCTTTGTCAAAGCATGTGTGTTCTACACACATATTGTGTTGGATCTGATTTGAGTGGAAGGGGGAGAGGCTTAGCCCACACCCTAATTTGTTACTGGGTTGTCATGCATTATGGGCATGCATTGTGGCAGGTACTCAACGGGCTATCCATCCTTAGATGGCTCATGCTGTTCCCGTTTGCTCATCTGAATGGTGACTGCGGCTGTGCTCTTCTTGTTATGTTGCCTGGCTGTGGCTTCACCCTTCTTATAATATTGCCTGGCTTTTTACATTATCAAGAATGACACAATACTAGTGTATGAGGGTATATCATGTTACTGTTAGTGTGGACAAGGATGCTTGACAATGCAACTATGATTCTTGGACCTTTCTGCAGACGGGTGTGTTGTCTGGCAGTTGAGAGCCTGGTTGTTCCTGATCAGCGGACCTGTATTTTTGTGTTCCAATGTGACTGCATGAAAGGATGCCAGTATTGGTCTGCAAGTTTGGTGGGCAGTAGATTCGTTGGGGATTGATTTGAGGAGACACTTGTATTATGGCTGGGGCACTTGACATTTGATAAATGTATCCTCTCAATGATGCGTTCTGTCTGGTCATTGGCTGTAAAACAACTTTTCTGAGAAATATTGTTGTGGTGCCAGTTAATGATTTGGATTAAATGTTTCTATATACAGTCGTGAAGCAATTGCCAGGATAAAATGGTACTCTTGCAGTGCATGGATCATTGTGGCTGTCCTCCGATGTTGGAGGAAAAACAAGCTTCTTGGACACCTTTTTGACGTGGTAAAGGTGTTACCCCATGGTTTGAATACGTTTTGTCTATTTGCTGCAAAATGGGTTGGGAATTTTGGCCTGTAATATTTTCGTACATGATGGTTTGAATCTTGGCAGCTTCCATTGTTTTGATGTGTTCTCCAGTATACTTTTGTTCAGTTGTAGGATTGAATTACTGGTGTTGAGTAGGTCAGGATTGTATCTCCAGCACTTGTTGTCAGCAGATAGACTCACTGTTTGGGTGTCAGTCTAAGCTGTGGGAGTTGATGTGTGATATACATAGATGTTTGCTTTGAGGGTGTGGTCAAGTGCGCTGCAGTTTTACCTCTGTACTGTGTTAGTTTTCATTGTGCAGGGTCCCTCTGAGGGTTGATGGAAGTGTTGGCAACAAGACACTCAATCAGGTAACAACATTATGAGTGGTCTCTTGGATAAGGGAGCTGTCTAAATTGTGATCTTGTTCTCTCCAGCCATGGGAATTGTCTTTGAAAAGCTGAAAAATGCAATCAGAGGAACATATTTAATGTCTACTAAAGAAATATTAATATACTTATACATTGTATCGCATTTCAGTTTATGTTAAATAAGAAATATGATGTGGTTTCAGAACTATTCATGTTTTTATTCCAATATGACTTTGCAAATATTAATTTAGACACTGGTTTCGGACTTGAGTAGTCTAAAACAATTGCACAACAATGGTACTGTATTATACAGTAATGTCAGTAAATAGTTTTCAACAGATGTATGAAATATACAGTTATAGATTTTAACATGATGTTTATTAATACCCTAAATTATTTTGAAATGATACTACCTTAATCTAAATATCTGTACCTTTTTGAAACCTGCTTAGAAGTAAGTATTATTGAATTACAATAAGATGAGTAAAGAATATATGTATATATTTTAGCTGATTAGATTATCTTAATATATTATTCAATTATCTTTATTTAAAACTAAGAGGATAAGAGAAACTGATCCAAATATTATTTGTGAGGGTAGAAAGTTTGTTTGGTTAGATTCACTAACCAAACAAAGAGGTATATTACCTCATAGCAATAGGGAATGGTTTTTAAGGTTAAGAATTACAAGTTTGGAAGTTCTTTGTTTTTTTTATTCTATCACTTTGGTGTCACTCAGAAACATGCAAAAATCATACAAGAAAAACTTTTTGAATTCTGTATCCAAGATGGAGCTAAGAATAAACAATATTTACATAAACTCACACATAAAACAAACTCAAAACTAGGAAATGAAATGTTTATCCATAAATGTTAATGGTCTAAATAATAGTAATAAAAGGAGAAGCCTATTCAAGTACATAAACTTACATAAACCACAAATAGTCTTTTTACAAGAGACACACTTATTAGATAGAGATATAAACAACTTAAATATTAATAATTACACAGTACTAATAAACTCTCAATACAAAAAAAAAAGAGGAGTAGCTATACTACTTCGCAACTCAACTATAACACCTAAAATAATTACTACTCATCAAGATACATCAGGTATGTTTTGTCTAGTTTCAATAGAGTTAAATAAGAGAATCTATACGTTAGTAAATCTATATTGGATCCCAGGACTAGGATTAAAACAGTTAAACAGCATTTTGAAGAGATAATTCATTTAACTAAGGGTAGCCTGATATTGGCAGGAGACTTCAACTGTATAATGAATGAAAGATACAGATTCTAAATCCAAAAGAAGAAAACAACCCATCTCTAAAGCACTATCAAAATTTATAGATACATTGTATTTAAAAGATATAAATGAATTTGCAGAACCAGACTCACTAATCTTCACATTTTATTCTCATAGATATAAAACTAACTCTAGAATTGATAGAATATATGTTGCCAATGACCTAATAACAAAATTGACAAAGTCAAAATCATAAATTGTCCTTTATCTGATCATAATGCCATAGTCTTTGAGATAGAGCTTACACCATTTTATTCAAATCCCATTACTAGGATACCTTCCTATATCACAAAATTGAGAGATTTCAAAGAATTTTATGAAGAAACAATCAAAACTTTCTAGAAATAAATTACACAGAAGATATTTCAGAAATATATGTCTGGGATTCATTAAAAGCAGTTACATATGGGAAGATATTATCCTGGTACATAAATAAAAGGAAGTTATGGAATAAAGATATGCTAGACTTACAAAACAAAGCAGATAAATTGAAACTGGAAATACAAAAGGGTAATGCTACTCAAGTCCAAGAACTTACACAAATCAATAAGAAGTATACAGAATTGCTACACCATAAGATTATGATTAACTTAGAAAAGATAAAAATAAACTCATACTCTACCAATTCAGCACACCTGAGATACTTAACTAATAGAAGAAAAAAAAATAATTAAATCTAAGCAAATAAAAGAAATATTTATTCCCAATACTAACAAAAGAGTTACGGAACTAAATGATATTTTAGAAGCATTCAGACTCCAATTTAACATTGATAATTCCATAAATACTCAAGATACACCTACTAAGGATATAAAAAATACTTAGAAAACAATATTCATATTAAATTAACACAAGAACAAATAGACATTATAAACAAACCAATCAATATGACAGAATTAAAATCACAAATTAAAAAGCTCAAGACAAATAAAGCACCTGGCCCAGACAATATGCTACCAGAAATGTATAAATTAATACCCAATCAAGCCATATCTTTATTATTAAAAGTATATGATATAGCCAATAAAGATTTGAATATACCACCCTCTTGGAAATATTCATTGATATCCCCAATTATCAAACCAGATAAAGATGAGAAACAGTGTTCCTCATATAGGCCAATATCATTACTCAATATAGACTACAAGATGTTTATGGCTATATACAGATAGGATCAAACACTTTCTTCTTTCTTAATTCACAAAGATCAAACAGGTTTTATTAAAGGAAGAAATACTTCAGATAATATTAAAAGAATACTAACATTAATAGATTATAGCAAACATAAAGTCCTAAATTTAAATGTAATCTCATTAGATATTAATAAAGCTTTTGATTCAGTTAACTGGAACTTTCTTTCACTAGTTTTAAAAGAATATAACTTTCCTTCTAATTTTAATAATCTTATCCAAATACTATATGAAAAATCTACTGCATATGTTAAACTGGGATCATATAGATCAGGCCCTATAACAATAAAAAGGGAACTAAACAAGGTTGCCCTTTATCACCATTGTTATTTGCATTACTCATAGAACCCTTTGCAAATCAAATCAGATCAAACAATAACATAAAGGGCATTTGTATTAATAAAATGTTAAACCTTAAAATCCAACTCTTTGCTGATGACATACTATTAACTCTCTCAGATGCAAATGAGTCTTTGAATGCTCTATTTAACTCCATGAATAAATTTCAAAATATTTCAGGCTTAAAATTTAATGAAAACAAAACTAAAATTATGCCCTGTAATTGTAAAAAAAAAATAATATAAACAAAAGATTTTCCAAATATATAGTAACAGAAAGTGAATTATTATATCTGGGAATAAATCTACTCAATGAATTAACAGATTCTCTAATATTTAACTATAATAAAATACTAGACAAAATAGAACAAACAATTGGTTACTGGAATAAATATATCTTTTCAACAGCAGACAGATTATATCTTATTAAAATAATCATATTTCCCAAAATTTTATACTTAATACAAAATTTTTCATTGCCACCTCCCAAATATATTATTCAAAGATACAATAAACTAATTTTAAATTTTCTATGGTTTCCAAATAAACCCCGTATAGCCTTAAATAAACATTTGCCAGATTGGGAAGATGGTGGAATTAATTTACCGGATATTTTTTTTATATATTACCTCATCTGTTATTAAAAACATAACACTATGGTTAAATAATTCATACACACCTATATGGAAACAAGCCCATGAGCAGATTTACATAGAAATCAATTATAATCACATACAAGACAACTTAACAGTAATACCATCACCCCTTATATGGATGTTAAAAGATTATTTTTTAGGGAAAAGGAATAATATTAATAAATTGCCATCAAACTATGTAAGCTCTACACTTTCAGTGTTCAGAACATATATAAACAAAATACCAAATATTAATTCTTGGATTTTTCTTATTTTCCTATAGCTTTTACACCAAATATTCTAGATACATTCCAAATATCTAAAATAAATATACTTAAAGAAGAAACATTACTCTTTTGGCATCAACTTATAGAGAAAGGGAAAATTCTAACAAAGGAACAGATAATTTATAATTATAATATAAATAAAGACAATTGGCTGTTTTACAAAATCTAAGGCATTTTCTTATAAATAAAATAGAACAAATGCAACCTTCAGTTAGACATGAAGCCCCAAAACTCATTGAATACCTTATTCTTATCACAAAACAGCCTTATCAGGGTACAGGTTATTTGTCTAATATCTATAAAATTGTTAAAAAACAAAACTATCAAGAAAAATCATACTGGGATTATTATACTTTAATAAACAACCATCCTCCAGTTGAAGAAGAAAAAGTAATATTCTAAAATCTTCCAAATTTTCTACATTATCAAAATACTGGCAATTATTCACTTGGAGATATCTACACAGAAGTTTCTATACACCACATAGGTTAGCCAAAATGTATTCTATTGAAGATCAATGTTGGAGATGCCATACCAAGATAAAAGCAGATTGGCAGCATGTTTTTATGAATGTATATGTCTCAATATGTACTGGAAATCCATGAATTATTTTTTCAGACTGTTTATAATGATAATTTTCAATTAACAAAGTCTTTAATTTTATTCAACTCTCCTATTCCAAACTGTGTACCAAAAAGACACTAAAATCCTATGGTCACTATTGGCAATTTCACGTAAAATCATAACTATACACTGGAAAAATGAGGCTTACTACGCTCAAGGAATTTGAGACTTTAACAACAACAGTTGCTCACATGGAAATATTAACAGTGAAGAACAGAACTAAAAGATCTACTTCTTACTATTACTCTTGGATGAAAGTACTGGAAATACTTGAAAATATCGAAGAAGATATATCATCTTATGTTTCTAACTTTATATAATATAGAATTTCAATGTTATTTGCATAGACACCAATGTAAATAGTTATATAATGGTTTGAAGTTAGTAATGTTTTAGAATTGTAAATATGTTATTTATCTTTATTTCATGTAATGTTTAAGACATCTTATTTGAAATAATAAAAAAAAATATTTAGTGAAAAAAAAAAACCAAAGACTTCATAGAGAATGTACCCGATTATCCTTTTTTCTGTGTCCCATCTCTCATATACATTGAAAGTCTCTAGATTTCTTTCTTTCTTTATTTTTTAATTAAAAACAACAACAACAAAAAAAGCAACATAGATCTTCCTTTCTCCATTGCTTCCTTTATATAGCACTGATATACTGCGTAAGTGTGGTAACGAAAGTCCCATACGCATGTGCAGTACATAAGGAAAGCTCCAAGATACTGGGGAAAACACAGAAGAGCAACATGGTGTTGTTATATAAGGACAGTATTTAAAAAAGTAACTAATTTTTTCTTAAATAATATCATTATATAAAAGCAATAACCCATGGCTGGGTGTGGGTAATGATGGATTTATCCACAGCTGGCTTTATTTGGTCGCTCGAGCTTCATCATGACCAAACCACGCCAACCATGGTAACTCCAGCATTACCCACACCCAGAAGTGGGTTATTGCAATAATCACTATAGGAATCAATCATAGGAGGTTAGAAAATATTGTTAAGAGAGACTAGAACAGCACTTTACAAGAAACTAATGGAAAGACATGTATGGCTCCCAAGTATACAACTAAGTCCAGAAAGTTTAGAATCTTTGCTTGGAAGTATTTGCAGAAGTATTTTTATGTCTCAAACAGACTTCAAAGTATTTTCCTCAGGTAGACTGCAAATGTTGGAGGTGTGATGGATAACAAAGGGGTAACTGGGAGCATATGTTTTGGGAGAGTAATGAGATGGCAGATTTTAAAAATTCCCAGGAGAAATAGAAATATTGAGTGAGCAAATGGCTGTAAGTAAAGAAATGATTCATTGGTGCTGGGATATAGGATCTGAATTGCCTATAGTAAGGCCTTATTAAGTTTAATTGCATTGGCTGCCAAAACAGCAATGACTAGAAAATGGAAATCCATGTCTACACCAGCTGAGGTATTGAATATTATAAATGAGCTAAAGGAACCAAAATAGAGATCTTTAGAGAAGGGAAGGAGCAGATTATATAGAAGTAAATGGAAATTGTGGAAACAGTGCATGCAAAATAATGTTCAGGAAGAGGAAGGGGAGGAGGAGGAGTGAGGGTTAAGGGAGACAGGAATTCAGTAATTTTTGTAATGTTGGACTGATGGTAGTAGGAAAGAAAATATATGTGATGCATATTAAATGTTAAAATGGTTTGCTTTCTTTTCTGTTAATGTGTGTTTGCCTGTGTCTTAAGTGATTATTTAATACAGGTGTTTAAAGCAAGCATACATATGTGTTCTATTTGCAGGAGAGTTTCAAGATGACATGATTTGTTAAGACTTCTGGCATTTAGAAGAGCCACCTCAATATGCTTTGATTTAAAGGTGTAAACTGCTACATTGATATCTACTATGCTGCAATGTCCATTAGCTGAACTCTTCCTAAAAATGGCACATGGGGAGTAAAGGGACTTTAACTAGTATAAGAAAGCTCTGCAATGAGAGGTGGAGGCCATCCTTGGTGAAGCAAGTTGAACTGTCAGTCATCATACTGAGACATACTGGACCACTCAACAGAATGACATCATGAGGTCAGTCATCTTTCCTTTATATGTAGGTATCACTCTAGGTGAGGGAAGGACTCCCCTCAGGATTTCCCCCTCAGGACTAATGTCTTCCTGAGCTGGATTTATGTACTGTGAGATCCAACATGTCTCTCTGCATGCTCTTCTACGGTATTTGCCTCATGCCATTCAAAACCACGTGCTACCATTAGGTCATTATCATATTAGTCCAATGTAGGGGGGCTTTAGAGATCTAGCAACATCATTGTTCATGGCAACAAAAAAGACAGCTAACATTAATGTCAGGCATACTGATTCCACACTTGTAAGTTAGAGTCACCAATTATTAAGAGATTACTGTTCTTACTCATAGGATTTGAAGGACTAGTTGGTTTGTTGTCTACCTCCTGGTGACTGTTTACTATGTGCGAGCATGCTGCTGATGTGCTGGTGGACGTCTGTGGAAATCTTGTATTATTAATCCCAAGTGGCTTTGGTAATGACTTGTTTACAGTCTCAGGATAAGTTAGTTTAGTGCGATTATGATGAGATGTGGATAGTAATGTGTGATGATCATAAGCCATCTCACAGACTGAATTATTTGTGTGAGAAATTTATTGCATATGAGCATATGGCAGTTCCTACACAGCCTGAGAATGCCAAGTGTTATATGACTGGCAATAGAAGGGATTCAAGCAGATTTGCTTTCCATTTTGTCCTGGTGAGTCCTGGATTAAGTCTGATCTAAGTGCTTAAGACATATTCTTTGTAGCACATTAAAGTGGGTGTATAGAAGGATAATTATGCAAACTGAACATGCAACTAGTTCCGAGTAGGTAATATTGGTTTACTGCAGCCACATTATGTGAGAACAACACAGCTGGTCCAACAGCAACTAAAGCAATAAGAAGTTGATTCTCAGTTGGGGGTTGTAGAACTATGAGCAACTTATCGCACTACCATAGCAAACAAATGCTTGACTAGCAACTGATTGCAGTCTTGGGCACCACATAAATACTGAAATGCTTAACAAGCACATTAGCCAATGGTCAAACACCTACTAATGTGCAAAGTTACCTGAAGTGGCATTGCCTGGATCACCATGTTCCACAAACCAGCACAACAGAAAACTGATGCAGCCAGTCAGAGTACAACTTGATGCTGTAATCTGAACTCCCAGAACAGAAACAAACTACCCTGTCAAACAAGATAATCACTAGCAAAGCTCCAAGATGCCTGTAAAACACAGGCAAAGAGGTACCCAGTTGATAATATGCACTGAAAAAAATATTTTCCCAGATAGTAAATGAGAATTAATAATTAAACTATAGCTCCCTGGTGCTTGAAGAGACTGAATAAATGACTGAACTCCAATAAAAACAGGAGACATCCAGTTCCAACATGAACTTAGGTTACAGCTCTCAGCACTCCAGACAAAAGGAAAGCAGTGGCCCACAAGCTAAGCAATATATAAAACAATGAAAATTAAACAGCCAACCAGAAAACAACTTACTATTACGCCAGCAGTAATTTGATTTCCCAGAACAGCAGCCAGTTATGATTTCTTATAAGATAATTACTAGCAATACTGCCAAATACTGCCAAATACTGCCAAACTAAGTTGTTTACAGTTATAACATGAATGCAAACAACAACAACAAAAAAACTATTCTCTCAGATGTTAACTGGAATTTATGTAATTAAAATACACTTACTTTATGTTTAAAGGGACTAAAAAAAGAATGCAAACCCAGTAAAAATAGGACAAATCCAGCTCTAGCAAGAGCTCAGATGTACACTCCCAACAAAAAAGGAGATCAAAGGGCCATGAGCTGGGCAATATGTATATTAAAGAGAACATTCGAACAGGTAGATTACAACTTGCTACTAGATCAGCAGTAATGTGATCTTCCAGAATGGCAGCAAGTTTTATTGTCTCACAAGATAATCACTAGCTATGTTCCCAGAAGGCCCCCAAACACTACCAAAGTAAGCTGCGCTCAATTAGCAATAACAACTGAAATCAGTAATAGATGTTGTCTCAGTTGTCAAATAATTAAATTCATTAAAACATACTTCCCCGATGTTTGAAGAAAACAAAGGAAGGAAGAAGTCAAATCCAGTAAAAAAATAGATCAAATCTTGTTCCAGCAAGAGCTCAGTTGCACAGCACTCCAAGCAGCAGCTTAAGCTATAAATGATTTGCTAGTTTTATTGCTTAATTATATTTTTAGCTAATAAAATCTAAGTTTAAATGGAGTTCTGTCTGTTTTACCAATAATGCACTTTTTCAACTGGCGACTTGGGATTTGTTTTCTTTTTATTCTTTTATTTTTTAAGTTTAATTTGTTATAATATTAATGAGCTTCAATGATGCTGCTTTAGATAGGCATTCTTGTTTATTTGGGAGGTGTTTTGTATTGTTACACTGAAGTTTAAACATTTGTGAGAGTTGGTCCATTTCTTTTTTTTTTTTTTACTTTTGCTTTAATTTTTTTCTTGGTGTCTAAGTACAGATTTTGTTTTGGGGCTTAATATTTTGGTGTTGTCTGTGTCTAAGTGTGTTTGTCTACATTTTGCATGTGGACAGAATGAATCGTAAATTTTAGTGAACAACTTAAATATTGCATATTTAGAGAATTTTGCATGGCTGGACATAGGAAAGGATCTGAAAGGGTGGACTTGAAGAGAAAAAAAACACATAGAAGCGTCATCAATGAAAATAAGACAGCAACAAGCTTGAAGGAAACGAAAGGCTGCCGGACTGAAAGACAACGGAATTTATAAGAGAGTACAAATCAGGGTACATGCAAGTTAAGCCAGTAAAGTAAACACAGTGATACACAATACAAAATACTATTATAGTTACCTAAAGCCACATAAGTAAATAAAATACTTAACATTATAGCAACAATTTTACAACAAAATAAGGTAAGAAAATAAAGCAAAGTCTAAATGAATTATCAACTTGGCCAACAGTTTAACAAAAATAATATGAATAAAATACTCATAAGAAGAGTATGGTCATTGCAGTTAGTCAAGTTAAGTACAAGTTGCTTAAAGTACATAAGCAAACTATTTCAGAGCATTTTTGTGCCCAGCTGGTCTCTTAACTGAGAATACAGTATAATCTCTCTGACCAAACTTGGATAATGCCGTTTTTCATACTTTTTGAATTTATTCATGGACCTAATAAAAGAGGGTGCCCTGCCTTTCTGGAATCCAGTTGTATAGGAAGGTATTGTAATTCCGAGACTATTAAAGAAAATGGGCCACTAATAGTGAGCATGAGCTTGTGTAGGAGGCAGAACAGTAAAGTAAATTTTGTAATAACTAGGAAAGGTCAATTAGGAATAGGCAAAGAACTAAAGGCACAAACTTTATCTCAACAGCCATAGAACTGATAAACATTTAGTTGACAGGAAACCCCCCCCAGACTAGTAAGGGTAGAGGATATTCCAGCTCTTGGAGAAAAAGTTTTTTTTTCCCATTAACATCTCTTCTTTCAGGGATAGAAGCTCAGAGGGAATTTTTGGATGAGTAAAAATGAGATTAGAATTTAGCTTAACTCCAATTTATTTGAAGCAAGAAATATCAACAGAACAACAAATCCACATGTCATTTTTCTTTGTGGGACCCAGAACAGTGATTGCCCCTAATCAAACAAGCAGCTTCCATCTTGTAGTCTCCTTTCAAAGTAACCTTATATTGCTGAATGTCAGCAAAAGTGTCATTTTATTTTCATCACAAGAAGGAAAGGCTTCTCCCACCAAAGAAAAGCAGATATTTGGGAAAAAAAATGTTTTTCACTGCATGACTATACAACTCCTGCAAATGAAAAAAAAATAGATAGAAAGAAAGGTTTCACACAATTAAATGACCCTGTGTTTGTTACAGTACAGATGCCTCTGTTGCTATAGTCTGTGCTGTGGCATGACTGTAGTTTCCATTTAAAATGCCGTATTTTCATTAGTTTGTTGCATACATTAGGTCTGTTATTTTGAGGCTACTGACAGTCCATTTGTTTTTCTGTTGTGCCCCACAGTATACGATCATGAATTAGGCAGACCGTGAATGCTGAAGTAAACACAATATGCCTTTCAATCAAATGTGATCTGTTTAGAAAAGCTTATGCTAGCACTAAAGCTGGGAAGTTTACAAAGGTAGAAAGAAGAAACCCAACATACTAAATGAAGCAAAAACATATTTTCACCTCAATAAGTTTGGTTTTGCACCTAAGTCTGTTTTACCTTTATATGCATATGGCCTATGATGCCATTGTGACTTTCATGAATTCACAAGCACATACACTGTTGCATCAGTCACAATAATGCCAGTACACAACTGGATACACTAAAGCAAACCCCTATGCAAATTAACAGTGGATACTAGGCATATTAATAATTATTCAAAATGATGAACATCTGATAAGAAGTTTTGCTATTAATTCTAAAGATTAAAGCGAGGTTGCGTTTTGCACTGTGAGGATGAATCCAAGTTCACTGACATTTTCTTCTTTATTAGCTACCTTTATCTTGTAGGTTTTCATTCTGCACTATGATGTTGAATGTTGCATTTCTGTGATTACTTTAAAATTTTGTATATTGAGTCCTCGTGATTACAAAGTACAAAGCAAATGGATACTGATTCTTTAAGTAAAATCTGTTTGCCATCCTCATCTTTATTAGTTGTAAGACTCAGTGTACAGCACAGACCAGACAGCATAATGCTTCATTAGTTTCTCATCCTCCATATATTCTCTCATGCATAATTCAGCCTTCTATTCAACACAAATTAGCTTCACATCATGTATATATTCTATCACACCTCTCTCTCCTGCTGTGTGATTCTAATAGCTTTCGTACTGACAAAAAAACAAAACTAGTGAAAACAAAAAAGAGAGCGGATTTGTAGAACTAAACTCCTTTATTGGTAAGCGCTTTCGTTGGCAAAAGGTAAGCCAACTTCTTCAGACCATCAAAAAACATACAAGATACAATCCCATGTGAAAAGGAATGCCCTTTATACACAGTGTTAGTCTAATCAAGCAATCAATTAATTAAGTAAAAAACAATCAACAATAAAAAATCACAAGTAACCATTTGTTTGCTGAACCAGAGATTTGTTTTACATAGGTTTTTCTAAAATCAGTAAACCTTAGACAATAAACTTTCTCAAGCCTAGTTTATCTCAATATTAAAAATACCAAATCACCCAGCCTTGTGATGGTAATATATTTACTTTAAAATTACTAAATTTTTAAAACCATGTATATTAAAATATCCTAAATTGATCTATTTATTCAAAAAGGCCTGTAATGCTTATCTAGCTAAGGCTTTTATTTTGAGTAAACATTTAACAGATACATATTCATTTAAACCCGGCATAATATAAGCCATGGTACGGATCTGCCATGCCAATTCTATTTCCTCTAGTTTAAGTTGCCATGGACCACCCCTGCTGTTATGGTCTACTTTTTGCAAGACAATAAAACTGAACTTATGGTCTGGGTGTTTTATTATATGCCTTGCTAGGGCATTTGTACTGATTTGCCTATCAATGCTATATTGATGCTCATATATCCTTTGCTTGAGCTTTCGTTCTGTTTTTCCAATATAGTAACCTTCGCATTGGTTGCAGACGGCCCCATAAACTAACCCTTGGGAATCACATGTATGTCTACCCCAAATTTGATACGTCTTATCTCTGATGTTAACCTTATTAGTCACTTTAATATGTTTACATTGGGCACATCTTCCACATTTAAACATACCAGTTTGGCCTCTTAAAGCTTTTTTCGGTCTCTCAACCAAATTTTTCAAATTGAGACCTCTTCTGTATGTTATAGCTGGTGTTGTGCCCAACATTTTGACTAATGCATTGTCCTGTTGTATTAAAGACCAATTTTTACATATAATCTCCCTAATGCTGCTTGCATCTAGGGAATAGGTTGTTAGAAAACTAGTTGCCCCATTCAATACCTTTTCTTTTCCCTGGGAATTGTTAATAACATTCCCCACTGGTGGGGTTGTGTAAACTTGTTTTTCTTGTACCTGGTACCAGTCTTATCGATTCTAATAGCTTTATTCGCTGCTGATAACATTTTTAAATTAGGTCATCTCCTTGCAACATATATCCCTTTCCCTCTGAATCATCTCAGATAGTCTTTAACATACCTCATTGGCACTCTTTCAAGAAATTATTTTTTTCTTCAAGAACATGAGGATACATTAACTTAGTTTAAAAAATCCTCTTAGCAAATTTTAAACAAAAGCAATGTCTTTCACTTTTCCTGGTTAGGGGTCACCATAGTGCATCACCGGTCTGCAGATTGATTAGAAGTGTTGTTTTTTCAGTCTTGAGTTTCCAGCCCTTGTGCCCTAACTTCACAGGAGGCACATGCATACACACACCTACCTGCATGTCATTAAAACTCTCTCAACAACAGGGAGGACATGCACACTCCACACAGAAGGCACTCTAGCCAAGAATCAAACTGGTGACCCTCTTGCTGTGAGGCAACAATGCTAAACGCTGCACCTCCACGGCTGGTTTACTTTACTAAAATCCAAGTGATCATATTAGGGGATATCCACTAAAATATGGGTCCCACTAATACCATACAGTCCACTATAAACACTCATAATACAAAATATTTAAATATCACACTGTTGAATATTGCCAGCATAAGTAATGTGAGCAAACCTAGAAACTTAAAGTACAGTTGTCTAAGTTGAACTTACCATAACAGTAGATGTTGAAATGTTCACCACTGCAGTATCCTTAGCTATAGGGGTTATATCCTGCAAAGGATATAACAGCTGGCCAGCTTTAAAAGCTTAATGGGACCTTCCACACACCTAAACTTTTAAGCAACTCGAGATGAGCTGACTAAAAGATAAGTTTGGTACAAAGCCCTTCACAGCTTTCCTGCCAGAAGAGAGAGAGAGGCTGAGCCCTAACAGGACAAGGCTAGTAGCAAAAAATAAATAAATAAATTAATGTCCACGTCCTGGCATAAAAACACAGCAAAATGCAAGGGGGTGGGGGTAGGCAGTGGCTACTGCAGCACTGATCGTTCGGACATCTACTGTTATGGTAAGTTCAACTTACATAACTATACTATGTTCTTTATATTGATCCTCATATTACCATCACTAGCTATATGTTGGAGGAGGAAGGCGAATGGTCCAAGAGCCTGTGGAGAATGGTCCTAACAAAACTTGATCTAGACCTGGAACAAGAATCGAGCTTATAGTGCTTTGTAAAAAAATATGTGCAGAGGACTGAGTAGCAGCTTCTGTAATACTTCGAGAATATAAACCTTTCCAAAAAGCCATAAGCGACGTCAATACCCCAGTAGAGTGGGCCTTGACACTGTCTGGTCCTTGGAATAGATTTGTTACAGTGAGTATAACAAAAGGTAATAGCATTAGACAACCATTTGGAAATAGTCTATTTTGACACAGATTGTTCTTTCTTCTTACCTTCACAAGAAATGAACAATTGATCTGAAGATGTGAAAGATTTAGTTCTGTCAAGATACTACCTGAGTTGTCTGTGGACATCCAAAGTATGGAGTATCCTTTCTTCCTCATTTTTAACTTCAGGAAAGCAAACAAGTAGATGGATAGTTTGTTTTACAGTAAACATGAATTGAATTTTAGTCATAAAAGGATTAGTTCTGAAAGAAACCATGTTTCTATGGAAAATGAGGTAGGGTTGACTCACCATAACAGCTTGCAACTCAGGTACCATTCTTGCAGAGGCAGAGTAATCAGTAAACTTGTCTCTGTGTTAAGAACATAAAGTCAGCCTGGTTAGTTGGCTCAAATGGAGCAAGTGTTGGCCTAACACAAAATTAAGATCCCAAGTAGGGGACACTAGTTTACTTGAAAGCCTCTTATGCAAAACCACTTTCAAGAACATTTTGTCATGAGATTGCCTTGAGAAAGGAAAATCCATGGGCAGACATACTGAAATGGCTGATGAATGAACCCTGACAGAGAAATAGGAAAGGTCATAGGACAGTAACTCACACAAAAACTATAAATCCATAGAATAACTATCCCCGAATGGGTACCAGTTATTTTATTGGCAGCAACTAAAAACCTTTCCATTTGCTAATGTATGATTTTCTAGTAACAGGCTTTCTTGCTTCCATTAGTACATGCTGCAGACCCTCAGAAAACATGTGCCTAAAAGGAATTAAGACCATATCATACAGGTAGTCAACTAAAAAATGACTGATGTTGGGGACTAAACACCCCTGTTCTTGACTGAGTAGATCCATTCTTTGAGAAAGCTTGTGGTAATTGCCCCTGGCCATTTACAAAAGAAGAGAGAACCACCGTTGCCTGGGCCAGAAGGGAGTCACCACAGTGGTCATGCAGGATTCCTTTTGAATCTTCAGAAGTACCATGGATATTAGTGGAAAGGGTGGAAAGGTATACAGGAACATTAATGTCTGAAGAAAAGAAAATGGATCTGTCTTCCAGGCCTTCATGCATGAAATCCTAGAACAGAATTTTGGGAGTTGATTATTCAGAAGGGAGACAAAGAAGTCTACTTGAAAAACTCACCGCAGATGAATCAAATCTTGGAATATCCCCTAATCTAGTTTCCATTCATGAGGGTCTGCCTTGGTCCTTCTCAGCTTGTCTGCCACAGAGTTTTACTCTGATGGAATTTAGGATCCTATTAGAGTGAGACTATCCTGTGAAGCTATAACCGAAGCTAACATGCCTAGTCTGCAAAGGGGTACAACCTGGTTTACCCTTGCTTGTTGATGTTCCGCATGACTGTTTGTGATAGTGCCCAAATTCAAAATGATTCTCTGTAACCACTTGAAGGGGTCCCAGGCAAGCACCTCTTTCATATTTATGAGCTTGCATCTGTCCTTGGTGTTCCACACTCCCTGTATTTTTATCACTCCTGAAACTGCTCTCCAAGCAAAATCTGAAGCATCTTTGGTCACTGACTGCTTTGGAGCAGGGATGGAGAAGGTAAACCTGTGTTTAATGATATCTGTTGTCTCCATCAAACAATTTCTCTTCTAATAAACTCCAGTACTGGGATCTAAAAAGATAAAAGGTATTGATGCTGGGACAAAAGAGATTTCAGATACCACTATATCTTTCTCATGTGCAGTCTTTCCAGGGGTATCATGAGAATCATAGATGCCACGAGACCCAAAATTCTGAGGTATTCTCTCGCAGTTTCCAAAGTCTTAGTAGAAACACTTAGAAACTGATATAGATAAGGATTTGTTTTTTTCCTGTGGAAGAAAAGCTCTTTGAACTGAGGTGTCTAGTTGACATGCTAGGAACACAATCCTGTGTGAGCAAGTCAAGAAAGACTTTTGAATGTTCTCTTGGAATCCCATCTTGAACAAGGGATCTCTCACCCAAGACAGAGACACTCCTGATATTTTGAAAAAGACTCTGCCAAGTTAAGCAAGATGCCTAAGTATGGGAAAAGTTGGTTACCCTGTAGTCTGCAATGAGCTGTAATTGGAGACAGACAATTTGTGAGCACTCTTGGTGCAGTGGGAGGTCAAAGGATAACTTATAATGTGATTCAGACACACAAAACCTTAAGGGAAGCTTGAAGTTTGGATGAATAGGGATGTGATAGTAAACATCTTTTAAGTCTAGTTTTACCAGGAAACTTGAACAAGGAAGAAGATGCTACAAGTTGTGAAGTGGCATCATTTGAATTTGGGTACTATCAAAAACAAGTTTAGGAAAGAAAGATCCATAACTGTCTCCAAGCATTTCTTTCTTTTTTTTTTTATACTAAGAACTTCTGTGAATAAAATCCCTGCCTCACCTAGGAACAAATAACTAGTTCTATCACTCCTTGGGACAATATGTGATGAAGAACAAGAGGAAACAAAATAGTTTCATCTGCAGGATGAGGAATAAACCACTGGATAGGAGGAATAGCTTCCCACTGCCTTATGATTTTCAGAACACATTTGTCTGAAAAAATGTGTTGCCAAAGAGGAAAATGGAGATTCAGACTTTCTGGAAGAGAGTGAGGCCATGGTGAGATGAGTCACAAGGTCTCTTCCATAGTCTTTCAGACTTTTTGGACTGTCCTTGGTTTTGAGAGGTTTGTGACTTCTTTTTTGGAAGACCCTTGCCAGTTCTTCTTAAATGTCTGTTTACTTGAATTCTGCCGAGACCATGTATTCTGGTTTTTTTAGACAAAACTGGATGAGGAGAAAGAAAATCCCTTGAACAATTTGAAAAATGAAGGCTGAAAAATCTTAGTGATTCCCTGGATTAGCTTGTCCTTTTCATCACACTTTTTGATAACCTCTGCAGCAGAGGGGGCAAACAATAAATCTCTATCTAAGGGAGAATTTAAAATCTCATTTTTAAATCATCTGGGAGGTTCTGAGAACACAGTCGTGCAAACCTCCTCAAAGCTGTATCAGTGGTCATAGCCCTGGAGGAAGTATCAACAGAATCAAGCATTCACTGCAAATAATGAGAAGTCATCTATGCAATGGAATAAACTAAGTTATTTAAAGCATTTTGTTTTCCCTTCACAAGTAGAAACTGTAGATAAACATTCCTCATACATTCACAATATGTCAGAACAAACTTTAACATATGAGCCTGACAATTTAGAATTTTGGAAATTAAAGTTGCAGAAGCATACGCTTGTTCCCATACCTAGCAAAATGTTCCAATATTTATTAGAAAGAGTAGTATTGGAATTAACTTAGTGTTTAGCAGCAGTGGAGTCAACTAAGGTTATAGCGACTTGGTCAGGTTTGAGAATATTGTATAAACATTTAAAGGACTGAGGAACTTTATACACTGTATCTGCCTTTTTTGGGACAGCTGGCTGATTATCAGGAAAATTGCAGGCAGTAACACACACATCATCTAAAGCAGGCAGGACAGGAGGAATGGGTGTAGGTTCTGAAAAATCCTTCTGTAACAACTCAGTATTTTCTGAGGGACTGAGGAACCTCAGTGTTCTCCCACAGAAAATTATTGGACCTTCTAGCAGTAGTCTCAGAGAATGAAAACCCCATACAAAGAGAATCAGAAACTGAGCTCTCCTCTAAGTCTGTATCAGAAATTTGAAGACAAAACCCTGAATCCATCTCTGCATTGTTCTGTTCAGATTCAGAATCTTGAACCTCTTCAGAAAAAGTGGCATCCATCTTTCTTTTACCAGAAACTACTCTACAAGAAGAATCAGTAACCTGAACTAAACCCTGAGCCAGTCCCAGTAAACTGCTCCTATCCAAAGAAATTTGAGGAGTTGTAGATAGGTGTTTAGTTTTCTGTTTCCTTTTGTTAGGAAAATGTGGCCAGCCATGCTACCAATGGCAGCTGCTGCTTCCCCAGCAAAGAGCACAGCATTCTGACACAACCAGTCAACCTTCCCTGTTCCCTCTTCCTGGACCAACAAGAGTGGCTCTCACTTGCCCACTGAAGAAACTACAACAGCCACAGAGGATGTGGCTAATCCCTGGTCTGTAGTGGCTATAGGTGCTACATCAGAGGGATCTGGGTAAAAGATGAGTGGTTTGAGGCACAACAAATAGCCACAGCAGGGTCACCCATCTTTGGCTGAAGCAAATTGCTAACGTGCTGTGGTAGTAAAGGCTGTTTGCTTAACCTTTTCTTTTTGTGGCTGAAAGAAGGCCTGACCATAGAACAGACAATTTCTTCCATGGTCAAATTGAAAATGGTGCCTCTCTTCCAGGGGAAACAAGCAGCAAAATCCAGTAAATATTTAAAGTAAAGTATATGTATAAATATTTAAAGTCTTTAAAAGTCTCTTTTTCACACAAAAACACATTAAAAATACTTTCAAACACTTTGCCTGCCCTGAAAAGTAAAATAAACACAATTTCTCCACAACAAAATTGTTTTAAATACTTTGGGGGAGGGGACAAGAGTGCTCTTTTATGTATGTATGTTAAAACACAAACTCCTAGCTATAAAATAAATTTCTTGGATCTATATTACATAGTTGAAGTTTCAAAACTTTGAACCTCACATGAGCAAACTCATATGAGCGAAGTTCAAAACATCGACTATATAATAATAAAAAATAAATAAATACAAAAACGTACCTTACCGCTCTGAGCAGGAGGGCAAGCCCCCCTGCACCCCTACCCCCCTACTTAAATATACCAACTCCAAGAACACACTTCAGTGCAGAAAGGGAAAATTTCCGATTCTGGGTGTGAAAAGCGTTGACTTTCACCTTTGACCTTTCCGACATTCGATCATATGATGTAGACCATCTATGATTCGAACATCAAAATGGTCGCTCATCTAATATAGACCCAATTTCTTGAAGATGAAAGAATATATAAAAAATATTTAATGGACGTTTTTTTTCCCCAAAGGGAATGTATCTGTCCAGCAAGAAACAGCAGAAGCCGACCATCAGTCCTCAAAAATCTCAGAGTAGTGTACTCTTTGGTGGCAGTAACACTCTGAAGGGATTAGTTCCCAAGCCTGTCTTTTAGTCAGCTCAGCTCAAGCTGTCTGACAGTTTGGGTGCATAGAATGTGCCCTGAAGATGTGAAAGCTGGGCAGCTCTTGTATCCTTGGCAGGATATAATCCATATGGCTAAGGCTACTGCAGCAATGAGCAATATGACGGACATCAATATTGGTCTGTCTGGCTACATCATTATTCCATGCATTCTGATATCAGACCTGGAAAAGAAGTGAGAGATGTTCTGCCCTTCATCAAAACAATACAGGAACATATGTTACACAGATCTCAGTAGCTATTCCTCACAATGATAAAGCTCCAAACTAAATAAAAGCTTAAATTATTATAGGCATCTACACAGACACATTTACACATTGGTATTGTATAAAACCACTCCCTTTCTCAGTTACTAAACTAGAAACCCTATGAACAATGCCTATCTTCCCAGAAATAATAAAAACTTTGATTGATTATCCCTGGAGATTTTAATGTAAATGCTTTAGGCATGAGAACCACTCAGCTGAGTAGCTGATTCAACTTGAAAGGCCTACAGCAACTAGTAAAACATGAAATCTCTCCCCAGAGAGCACCCCTGCATTACCAGGCTATAATTCATACCACACCTTTCAGCCACCTAACCTGGACCAAAACACTAAAGGCAAAGGCATGCCATATTCATTAAGGATATCCACACTTTCAGGCTAGTTGCTCAACATAATGCATCCGAAATTATCCAAGTGCAACTAACACTGGGCAAGACAGCAAACCAGGATGTAGCTTGTTACAGATCCCCCTCTCCATGCCCCAGGATTCTCACTCTTCATTTCTTAAAATATTGGAGAATATTAAGGTACAACCCAATACCTTAATGATGGATGATTTCAACTACACTACCACCAACTGGGAAAACTACTCATGTACCAACTCATTTGCTCAACATTTTCTGGAATTCATAAATTCCAATGCCTTGGATCAGCTTGTCCACACCCCCACCAGAGGCAGCAATATCCTGGACCTGGTCATTACCAACCACACCAGAGGTCAACTCCTTGCTGGTCAGATCTGAACAAAAACTAATCACCCTAGACATCCATATCCCCCCCCCCCCTTATGGAAACCACCATCAAAAACTACTCCAAAGCCAATTTCATGCTTCTTAAGACAGAACTGGCAAACTTCACAACATCTATGCAGATGGAAAATAGAGACACAACTGCTGAATCTTACATAAATGCACTGTATAAGCACATACACAAGTGCATGGATCGTGCCATCCCCAACAGAACCAAGATGCTATCCTCCTAAAAAAGGAAGCCAATCTGGTGGTCTCCTGCCATTAACAAACTCTACAACAGAAGGAAGAATCTGTTGCAAAAAAGAGTAAAATCCCAAGATTGGAGGAGCTCCCTGGTTAGTCTCAGCAAGAAGATGAGATCCCTCATAAAATCCTCCAAAGCCAGTTATTAAAATAAAATTGTCACTGATTCCAAGACAACCACAAAGCATTCTACAGCTATTATGCACTAACCAATCAGGTGAAAACAATGAATTAGGTTGTTAAAGTTCAATTCTATAATAAATAACTGTTTCATCTTCATATTTCCTATAGATGATCAGATCCATAACAATTAATATATATGTATCAAACAAATCAATATAAGGGTCTTGAAATTATATAGAAGTCAGTAGTATCTCATGACAGCCTAAATTTTACTAAGAATCCTAAAAATATTTGAATGTTATTTATTTCATTTATAAAATTAAATTAATATATTCTTTTTATAGAGATCATAATATGATGGAATATTATTTTTTTTTCTTTTTTTTTTTTTTCTAGTCATGGTAAGATCCCCGATGTTCTATCAGTAAGATGTTTTACCTTGTTAAACTGACCGTCGTGCCTATCTCAAGAGAGGCTTTAGTTTGATACACATGCTATTGAGCATGTTTCATTTAACTTTCCCTGGTAACACATGTGCTTAAAGCAGTTGCCAAATCAGTTCACTTTTTTCAAGTCAATTTCAAATAATTCTCATTATAATATTATCCTCCTGTGTTTTGATTATTAATATGACTAATAATAATAATAAGTTACTTATGTCCAGCATTTTGCTCAATAATGCCTTGCTAATTTATTATTTTTTTTTTCCTTTTTATTTTCCTTTAATTAAACAAATACTTTCATTTAACCTAGGTCAGTTTTACCAATATAGAAAAGATTGGCATTGTAGACATTGGGCCAAGTATACTATAGAACTTGTATTACAATTTTATGATTTATTTTGATAGTAAAATTTTACTTCCCCTTATTGTAAAACTCAGAAATGTCTGTATCCATAGATAAACAAAACCAATATTTTTTCTCACTATTTTTGTATCTCATTCATTACAGATAAATTCCATATTAGACTTTCTTTTGGTTAGTCAATAGTAAATTACATTCACTTTCAAATTCTTCATCTATTGAATATGTTTTTTTCTAAATTTTTGCTGTGTATCTATCTTCATGCACATTCTTTCTTAGTTCCATCCAGGAAGTTAATCATATATGTTCCTTAGTTTTTTTGTGAACCTAATGAAATCTACTACCCATTTCATAATGTCTTTTCTAAGACTGATGCCATTATTTCTGTTGTAATTCGCTGTACATCACACTACCAGGCCCCCACCTTTATCAGGTTTCATAAATTCAAGGGGAGACTTCTAAACATTGCTAAAAGTTGCCTCTTTCCTGTGGTATTTCATTTTCTGCTTGTCTTCTTTCCTAAACTTTAAATACTTGTCTAAATTCTTTCACACAGTTGTTCAAACATAGCAATTGTTGTGTGTTATGTGGGTTAAAGGTACTAGTCACACTTTATTCATTGTTACTATATGTTCAGTTGATCATGCCATTGGTTGTCATCTGGTGGTGTTGTTGTACAAAAAAACCTTGGGATTGATACTCTAGTCTCATCATTAAAAGGCTCCCCCATATTTTCATTTATAAAAATCTGTGTTGTTATGCATATCTTTCTTTTCTCACACTATTCAGTACTATTATCAGTTATTAATTAAGACTCCTCTCTTTTCTTTTGAAGGAATAAATAAATACCATTTAATAATTAAACTTCCTAACAGTGGATGTCTGTGGACTTATAATATGTATACCACGCATTCTACAGCTATGTCAAGAATCTCAATGGCAACACTCAGATCTGCTCTGAGCTACAGCACAATGGCACTAAATAAACAGAACCAACTGATATTGCCAACATCCTGGCAGATAGGTTCAGTGCTAACTTTACCCCCCTCTCACCCTCTAAAGGTTCCATCTTAATACTGCAAGAATGCAAAGCCCCTATAATCATGGATGAACAAGTAAAGACCGCACTCTCCAAAGCCAAGAACACAGCTTCCATGGGACCAGACAACATCCCAGGCTGCATATTGCATGAACTACAGAATGAACTGGCACCCCACCTAAGTACCATGTTCAATCATCGCCTCACCTCAGGCTATGTGCCTACTGAATGGCGCACAGCAATGGTTATCCCACTCCACAAAGTGGGTGCCACTACAGACTCCAGAAACTACCGCCCCACTAGCCTGATGAGCCTGGTCTGCAAGGCCATGGAACGTATAATCTTGGAGCTTATAAACAAAGACATAGGTAACCTCCAAACCCTGGACCCCACTCAGTTTGGGTTTGTGAAAGGTAGATCATGTCTACTAAACCTGATTGACTTCTTTGAAGCAGTCACTAGAGCCGTAGATGAGGGCAAGATAGTGCACACATCCCCCACTCTGGAATTATAGATAAACTCACTAAACTGGGCATAAATCCTTATGTCACAAGATGGGTGGCCAACTGGTTCACTGACAGAACCCACACAGTAAAAGTAGCCGACTCCAAGTCCGACTTCAGACCAGTGATGAGTGGAGTACCACAGGGTTTGGTCCTGGGTCCTCTGCTGTTTGACATCTACTTCTCTGAAGTGCAGGCCAACATAGAAGGTCTTTGGCTAACAAAGTTTGCAGATGACTGCAAACTGGGAGACATAATAGAATCACCTAATAATGTAGACATTCTACGAAAGGGACTCACAGAGACAGATGCTTGGTGTCAAAGTCATGGCCTCAAGCTCGGTGCCAAGAAGTGCATTGTCATCCCCTTTAGGAAAAACTCAATACCCATGAACTACCACATAGGCGGTAGCTCACTAAACACTGAAAGTGTGATAAGAGACCTCGGGACACAGGTGGACAGTAGTCTCTCCTTTGATAACCACATCACCACAGTAGTCAGGAAATCCTCCTACATGGCACACCTCATCACAAAAGGGTTCTCCTCTAGAAAAAAAGGTTGTCATTGTCCCTCTCTACTCATCCCTCATAAGACCCATTATAGAGTACAATGCCCTGTTTGGCATGTATCTCACAAGACACCTACAATAATTGGAAAGGCCACAGAAATGCCTCACTAAGAGGATTACCAGCATCAAACAGATGCCATATGCAGACCATTTAAAAAATCTTCAGCTCAACTCCATTGCATATCGCCTAGTCAGAGGTGATCTTTGCCTAACATACAAAGCTATGTCAAACCCAGAGCTGCTGGAAATGCTACACATAAAGAAATCCCAATATCTCCACACCACATGCTCCAGGGACCTAAACCTTGTCACCACAATCAACAGAACATGCTGGAGGAATAGATTCCTGTCGCAGAGTCTTCCCATACTCTGGAACAAACTACGCATTCATGTCAAGAAAAGCTCCTCATTGGCCCTCTTTAATAAAAACCTTAACAACTGGATGAGAAATAGAAATTTCACCCCGGGGATCACTTCTGTGGCACGGCTTGACAGGGGCACAGGAAAATAATTTTCTTGGGTGACGAATGTCAGGGAACCTTTTTGGCTAGGCATATATAGGCCCCAAGGTTGATAGCCTAGTACCTACCTATGAACCTATGAACCTATAAATTAGGCAAAGTCCCACAACAGGTGAAGATACCTTGCTGGGTCTCATTATAACTAACAGGAGTCATAGACATAAAAATGTGGAAATCCTACCCAGTAACATGAGTTATATCAATCTGATAATTCAAAGTGATAAAACAAACTGCAAAATATCACTGATAGAATATCAGAAAGCAAGGAATCTTCTTTCTGTACTCAGATGAAAACTATTGACTGGTCCCTTGTTATGCATGAAACCAATCCCAACACAACTCTCTCTTACTTTATCAACCAGCTGCTAACAGTGCAGGGCTCTATGGTCCATACATCCTCATGCAAGTCTATGAAGACAAATTTGTCTGTGGCTTATTATGTGTCACTCGTCCAGTTAGGAGAAAACAGACAAATGAATGTGGGTTCAGTTCATGCAGCTTTATTGTACAAAAACACATCAGGAATGAGGCTTTGTACCTTAAACTTAAATAAACTTATAAACAGACAACCACGCTCACACATGTTTACACTTTGGCTGTTCTCTCAAAATGGCACTGCTGCCTGCATGTAATCATATTTATATGCACGTGTCTACATCGGGAAATGCTTCTTCAAGGTACATACACATACTCTGATTTACATCCTCCCTCTTTGAGTAATAGACCATACATCAAATGACAGGACATGCAATTATACAGAAATGACTTTTGACATGCAATTATACAAAACTAATTGTTTCACATGCAATTATACAAAATCAGACACATATGAAACAATTATGTCAGGGTTGCTATGTATATCAAGCTATGTCTAGAAATATGATCTGGTCATGTACCATAAAAGTCAGAATTGGATCTAGCAACAGGGACAGTCTTCAAGCAATGTAAAACTTTGGGGACAGCTGGGACATGGGAACAGGAATGGATACTGAGAAATGTTCTTTGGTATGAGCATTGTCAGGGTTGCTCTGAGATCTAGAGTCTGTGTCACAGGTACAATGCTGCAATATAATTGTTGACACATAAAGAAGATGCCTGCAGTTTCTCCTGTATTCTATACCCTCAGAGTCCACTAAGTAGGATCTCGGCTCGGCACATATATCCCTCACTTGACCATTTCTTTCAAAGCCATTAGACGTTTGCATCCTCACTGTCTTTCCTTCTTTCAATGGATGAAGAAATCTTCTCATTTTGGACTTCTGAAAAGAACACTTCTTAAAACGTTGGGCTTTGATTGCTCGGTTGTTTTTAGCATTAGGTACCAACAAATTAGAACTCATAGGCAAGGTTGTTCTGGTTTGCCTAGATAGAAGTCTCTGAGCAGGGGAGCCAAGTAGGTTGTCATCGGGTATATGAGATTAAGTAAATTCAAGAATATATCATTATTGTCATGCTTTGACCTCTCTAGTAATTGCTTTGCACTCTGTAGTACGTGTTCAGCAAGGCCGCTTGACTGTGGGTATTCCAGACTACTAGTAACATGGATAAAGACCCATTCTTTCGCAAATTTCTGAAATAATTAACTGGTAAACTGGGTACCATTGTCAGAAATAACTTTGTGTGGGCTACCATGGACTGAGAAATGATGTTTCATCTTAGTAATAACAGCACTGGACATTAGGTTAGGTAGCAAATTGATCTCAAACCAGTTTGAATAAGAGTCTGCCAACACTAAGTAATGCTGATTGTTCCACTCAAATATGTCAGTGACTACTGTTGACCAAGATAGTTCAGGAATCTGGCTTAGGTGAAGGGGATCTTTTTGCAAATGCGGTTTAGTACCATTCTATACTGAACAAGAAGAAAGCACTTTATCAGTGACTTTTCATAGAGAAGGCCAGAATACTAGTCCTCTCACCCTTCTTTTGGTAGAAACAGAACCTGTGTGGCCACGATGCAAAATCTGGATGTATTTATGTTGTAAGGAAGTAGGAACAATAATTTTAGGACCTTTGAAAATTATACCATCTTCTATCAGCATCTCGTCTCTGTATGGAAAATAAGGTTGTACTTCTGGTGGTACACAGGATTGCTTTCATGGCCATCCAGCATTGATGAAGTGGCTGAGCTTTTGCAAAACCAGATCAGTCTTTGTATGATTTCTCAGCTCATCAAGCCTCTTGGTAGAAGCATTATTTACTTCCATAACATCAAGAGTCAAAATTCTCTGCATCAAGCTGTTCTGTGGTATTTCTGGGCGATCTGGATAAAGTATCAGCCAGATAAAGAAGTTTGCCTTCTGTATAAAACATTTTGAAATTGTACTTTTGTAATCTAAGCATCATTCTTCGTAGTCTTGCTGGAGCGGTATGCATAGGCTTCTTTAAAATAGTGACTACAGGTTGATGAACAGTTTTGATTTGGATTGCTCGGTGATAAATATAATCATGGAACTTCAGACATGTGAACACAATTGTTAAAGTTCCTTCTCAATTTGAGCATACTGCATCTCAGTTTGAGTAAGAGGTCTAGACTCACAGGCAACAGATCTGCCCTCTTGAAGAATAACTGCACCAAGACCAAACTTTGAAGCATTACAGGAAAGAACTACTGGTTTGTGGACATCATAGTATCTGAATGTAGGTGGGTTGACAATTTGCTGTTTGAGGTTATCAAATGCTCTCTGATGTTGTTCTAACCATGTCCAGGCAACACTTTTTTCATGTCAGCTCTCTTAAAGGCACTGGTAACTCACTAAAGTCAGGCATGAATTTGCCCAAATAGTTAACCATACCAAGGAAACGCTGTAAAGCTTGGACATTGTCTAGGGCTGGCATCTCAGGAATGGCTGCTTGTTTGGAAGGATCTGGTCATAAGCCTCTAATGGTAAATAAATGACCTGCATAAGTAACTTCTGGTAGTCTGAATTTACATTTCAGAGGATTGAGCTTTAATTTCACCTCATGCACTCTGTCTGGAACTTTCATGAGGTTTCAGTCATGCTCTGCTTCACCATTGCTTCCAACCAGTAAATCATCAACTATTATAGCACACAGATAGCCAGAAAAAATTTGCTCCATTGCATTCTGAAAGACTTCACTGGCAGAATTTATTCTAAAAGGCATCCTAAGGAATCTGTATCTACCAAATGGTGCGCTGAATGTAGCCAGTAGTGAAGATTTGCAAGCAAGCATCACTTGCCAAAATGAACTCTTCGCATCTAGGACAGAAAAAACAGTAGCATTTGGCATGAGGGTGGCAATCTCCTCGACTCTACACATAGGATGATGAGCTCTGTTTAATGCCTTGTTCAAGTCTCTTGGGTCAATGCATATTCTGATTTCATCTGAATTTTTCTTATGAGCAGCTACATGTAAGACACCCACTCAGTTGGTTCTGTGACTGGACAAATCACACCTTGCTGCACCATTTTGTCTAGCTGGACCTTGACTAGCTGGACCTTGACTTTGTCCTGCATAGCTATTGGAACTCTCCTTGCTGGTCTGACCACAGGGCTGACCTCTGGGTCTACTCTCATGAAGTACACAACTGGAAGTTTGCCTAACTTGTTATTGAAAACATTAGCATGCTCTGAGAAAATATCATTAGTAAAGCTGGAAATAGGACATGTGCTTACATGATTTATTTCTTTGGTAAAAAAAAGTAGTTTCATTGTTAAACTGTCTTTCAAGCCTAATAATGACTACACAGGTCTTCTGACTACATAAAATTGCAAGCTATAAGCTGAATAGCACAAAAGCACTACTGAGCCCTCAGTTTGAATCTCTTCACCTCCATAAGCAACAAGCTTCGCACAATTGGCCAAATTAAGTTACTCACCAGCTTTTAGACTAGCAAATGTTTCTGCTGATATAACATTACACTTTGAAACAGTGTCTACACTACTTTGAGCTCCGTGGGCTTACCATTGATCAAGACAGTACAAAATACTTCATTCTCTGCCAACAAATCTACTGCATTAACCTTTTTACTGACCACTGATACACCATGTACACAAAAAGTAGGGTTGTAGCTCTCTTCATGATTAACTTGCTTTATTGTGTGACCTCTCTTAAATAACTGAATGAGGCTTGTCTGATTGACAAAACATTAAAAAGTGGTTCCATATTTTACACTTGTGGCATTGCTGACCAAATGCTAAGTACTTCTCTCTTTTAGACTAATGGTTGGCACCACAATTATGACAGTTAACAATAAGACTTGACTTGGGTTTTGCTGACTCACCCTTATACTGCACTGAGCATATCCATTTTGCTGAACTAGTCTTGGAACTTGCTAGAAAGTTACGGGTCCTCCCAGGGAATACTGCAGGGGTTGCAGCAGCTATCTGCTTAGGCTTGTTTCTGCTTGACACATGCTGCATGCTGTCTGTTTGCTCTAGAGGCTGCTGAAAATAAGCTCTTGTTAATTGTAAGCATACTTGTGTGCCTTTCTTGGAGCTCATGGATTTGATCAATCTCTATAGCTTTGCTCAATCTTAAGTCACTGTCACAAAGCAAAATCGTTCTCACTGCAGAATTATTAACACCACACACAAGCCTGTCATTTATTAACTCATCTTTCAAGTCACCAAATCTGCACGTTTTAGCTTTATTTCTCAAGTTAGTGATATAAGCTGCAAAAGTTTCACCTGGCTTTTGGTCTCTTGTATAAAATAGGTGCCTCTCATAGGTACATAGGTTCATACTAGGCTATCTGCCCTGGGGTAGGATCTAGTGTCTGTAGGTCCCCGATGTCTTTGTTTATGAGCTCCATGATGATCCTCTCCATAGCCTTGTAGACTAAGCTAGTCAGGCTTATGGGGAGATAGTTTCCAGGGTCCATAGAGGCTCCACCTTTGTGGAGTGGGACCACTGTTGCTGTACGCCATTCTGTGGGCACATATCCTGTAGTGAGGCTGAGATTGTGTAGCTGTTTTATTTGAGGGATTAGTTCCTCTTGGAGTTCATGTAGGACGCAACCTGGGACGCCATCTGGTCCCATGGAAGCAGTGTTTTTTGCTTTGGAGAGGGCAGCCTTCACCTGAGCATCAGAGATGCAACATTTGTCTGGGGGTTACACATTTTTTAAAATTTATGTTTCAAGCATTCAGGGTCCTCTCTTGATTCAGGCCGTGCAACAATATAGTGGTTCCCCCTCTCCTGCATATACTGCTGATGCATACACAAATTAATGCTCTCTTCTAAAGGCATCTGACCCAGCTAAGTTAAGCAAAATAAATGCCCTTGTACATGCATCTTTGTCAGAAAAAGCTGCTTGTATGAAAATATCATATTCCTACTCAAGTACTCTCCACTTTTCTGCTATATTTTGATCAAACACAAATAGACTGGGTCTGCAAAATGCCTCTGCCATATCAACACACAGTAATGAAGGTGCTTGGAATTATGTATGAACATACACACATAAATATATGCCAGAATGTTATGCATTTTAATTATGCCCAATAGCGCAACAAACTCTTTGAAATAACTGCACTTTGCCAAATAAGTCTCTCTAGCACAAGAACACTTTGAAATCACTGCACTTTGGGAAGTCACCCCTTATCGGTGTAAGAAATTATTTGAAATGACTGTACTTTGTGAATAAACTATACACAGCATAAGAAGCATGGAGTAAAAGACACTTCAAAATGAATGTACTTTGCAAACAAACTGTATACAGCACAGGAAACTTTCAAAATGTACTTTGCAAAATAACTCTGTACAGTGTAAGAAACACTTTGAAATGGTGGCACTCTGTGAATAAAGGTACACATCACAAGAAACTTTTCAAAATGGTTGTACTTTGACTGCACTTTGCAATGTAACTGTATTTTGCACACAGCAAACTCTTTGAAAAAATTGCATTGTAATAAAGCACACACTCTGCAAACACTTTGCACACTCTGAGATACTTCAAATAACTCTAGTTATGCTTTGACTGGCTCCGGTCAATGCGAAATAACAGTTTATGCTCAAAACATGGTCTTTTACTAAAAGCATGCAGTCGCCTTGCTCTTTAAGCTTATTTTCCCCTTTTATTGTACTTATTATGCTCATTTAATCTCTTATCATGCTCTTTATATTTTTCTTGTGCCTGTTTTACTTTAAACATGCTCACTATGCAAACCAAAGGTAATTCTGAGCCCCATATGAATATCTCTCTGCTACTTTTATCAAATATCATGGTTTCAAACATTTTAATTAGTACCATGTTTTGTGCATTTTGTTTGATTAATAATACGTTTTGTGCAACTTGTTTAATTAATAATACGTTTTGTGCCTTAAAATGCTCCATTTCATTTTCTTTGCAAGATAAATCATTTGTGCAAGTTTTTGTTACCTTTAGTTTGGTTCTTGCTCTTTTTGTTTTTTTTTACCTCTGTTTCACTCAACCTGCTCAATCTGCCTTCATCTTCAACTCTGCATCTCATGGCTTAAGTTGCACTCTCAGTCCCACTTCTGATACCATGTTGCTTAGGATAAAACAGATGAACGGATGTGGGTTCAGTTCAAGCAGCTTTATTACACTCAAACACATCAGGAATGAGGCTTTGTAACTTAAACTTAAATAAACTTATAAACAGACTGACTACCACACTCACATATTTAACACTCTGGCTGTTCTCTCAAAATTGCACTGCTGCCTGCACATGCTCACTGTTTATATGCACATGCCTACATCTGGAAATTATTCTTAAAGGTGCAACACACACTCTGTTCTACACTATGGACATAAAGACATTAGTGAGGCAGAGAGAAGGAAAATGCCTGTAAGAATGAGTAGAAAAATATTCATAACACCCATCCATACCAGGTACATCTGGAACTCAGAAATGTACCTAGGTTAGAAACAAGTGCTTCTAAAGGCACACACTGCTGAAACAGGCAACTAAGCCTAAAATCCAGTCCCAAACACATTTGGAAAGTAGTATTTGTATTTATTTATTTTTTATTAACTATGTGGGTGTACATTTCTGAAGACCCTTTTTACCTACAATGTAGGTACCATGGCACAAAACTGCAGAGATTTATTACTAAAAGATAATCAGACAATTGCAATCATTTACACAGGAAGTACACTGTTTTGTTTTGAAGAGTAGACAAATTACAACTGAAGTAAGTCACTAGGAAATGAGACTTCATCAGGCTGATTAAAAAGTCTAAGTATCTGTTGTCATTAGTTCATTTTTTAAATACATGATCATATTTTGAATGTTCTTATTCTTTTTAAATAACATTTGAAATTAACTGATGAATTTAAACCAAAACCTGAAGTTGTATTTAATGCAGCCTGACACTTGTATTCTGCATGCTCAAAATAATCTTCCCTGTTCCCCCCTCTGTCATATTCCTTTGCATAAGCTAAAACATTACATACATATTTTTAACTTATTACATTTGATACTGTCTTGTATAGAGCATTAAGGAGATCTTTATTGGAGAGCAGCATACAAATCTAAGGAACATGACCAAAAAGCCATTACAGGACATACAATTCATTCCATAATATACCTCCTAAACTGTCTTAAGAAATTTTGGAAAGGAGTCGATTACCTCACAGGACATAACCTGTCTCACACTTCTACAAGTACTTCCTTCAGCTGGTCCATAGATGAATTCCTCAGACACTTTACAAATTCCCCAAATGTGCTTCACACTTCCCCACAAGTGCTTGCTCATCATATCTTCCATTCTTTCATTTCCAGATCTCATCCAAAACATTATCCCATTACTGGAACAAATACAACGGGAAGGTCCCCAGGTAAAGATAACCTACATGCATGGTTCATATACCACTGCCATGACTTTGTTGTTGCAATCCTCAAACACACATTTAATCTCTGTGTTAATGCCAACCTCATGCCAAAAATATGGAAATCTGCCATATTAACACCGCTTCCCAAACAAAAACAACACACACTCCCATTACACTATTGCTCCATTTTTATCTTAGCCCTGTCCAAATCTTTGAGAAAAGTATCTACTTTCAGCCCCCAGAATATATTACCAAATGCCACCTTGTCTCACAAAACAACATGGCTTCTTGTTAGGAAGAAGCATGCTCACAGCCAAATTGTCCCTGACCTATGAAATTCCCATGTCAATGGACAAAGGCATGTTCTCTGGTATAATTTTATAGACCTCACAAGAGCCTTTGACTTAGTCAGTCACTGCTCTTTTATAATTTATTTTTTAGAACTAGATATTAGCCCTTAGGGTCTATATTACCAGATTGAATGTTTAGGTTTTTGAATACCTAAACATTGAACTGGTAATATCGAAATCGAAAACCGCGAATGGCCACTTTAATGCAGAGAAATAATTCCCTTGGCCGTAAAAATAAAATAAAACTTTTAAACCCAAAGGAAGTTGGGGGGCTTCACCCCCCACACCCACTAATGTGGGGTGCTGTGCCCCCCACACTCCCCTAACTAAATATACCAACTCCAAGATCACTCTACATTGATCAAAAGGGCAAAATCCACATAACGGCCAAGGGAATTCTTTCCCTGCATGAAAGCATCCACGGTTTATGGATTTCGATATTATCAGTTCGATGTTTAGGTATTTGAAAACCTAAACGTTCGATCTGGTAATATAGACCCTATCCCCTATCCTATCCCTTGGTTCCAAATTTATCTGCTTACTTCCATTTCTCAGTGAACTATAACTGCTCTACTTCTCTCTCTCTCTCCTCTCCACTACTCAAAGTTTGTAACTCAGGGATCTTTTCTTGCCCACCATTACTTCTCAATATGCATCAGTAAATGTCCATTCAATCTTCTGTTCCTTCTCCTCTTCCTTTATGCAGATGACATGGTCCTGTACCACTTGAAGTGCTCCCTACCTTACAGCAAGATCTATAATCTGACTTCATTCACCTCAGTGAGTGGATTACTGCTAAAAACCTGATACTAAATACACCCAAAGCCAAATCTATGTTTTTTTGTACTAAACAAAAAATCAGCATATCCAGGAAACCTATAACAATTAACAATCACAAGTATCCCTTACAGCAAATCTTTTCTTTCAAGTATCTTGATCTCTGATTAGACCTCTCACTCAACTTCTACATGCATCTTGATAATACATGTAAAAAAGCCCCTACTTTTCTGGGCACTAAAAATATCCTCTTTCCTCTCATACTACACCATGTCTGCAATATGGAAAGGAATCCTACTCCCTCAACTTGAAATCAGCTTCCATCTTATATTAGTAGCCTCTACTAAAATTCCACCATTATCCAAGCACTAAAAAAAAATATGTAGATTTATTGCACACACCCCCAACAAATGAACACCATTGCATAACAATGAAAAAACAAACTGGCTTCCGGTTAGCCAAACAGAAGACCTGATCCAAGGTTCTCAGCAGTTCAAACTCCTACATGAACATGTCAAAATTAATAAGATGTACTGCTGCATACAATATAAGAAAGTTGAACCACTCAGGCCCTAAAACACAAATCCCACAATCCAAGCTACATATCTCTGACCATGCATTTTCAGTTCTTAGGCCCAAACTCTGGGGGTCCTTCCCACCTGAAATGAAAGATTCATCCTCTTAATCCAAGCTCTGTTCTCTACTGAAATCATATTTAGTTAAACAAGCAGAATGTACCTGTTACCCATCAGGTCACATCACTTAAGTCTACAAGTCCATGATAAAAACCAAAGGTAGCTCTCCAAGGCAGGACCAACCACAAATGTGAATTCATAAACTTTAATAAGTAGTCAAAAACAAAAAAAAAAATAGTTGCACAAAAAACACTTAACTGGCTCAGTTTTTTTGTCTCAAAAAACTGTGACTTCTTCAGCACAAATGAACCCACTGAAATTTCCAAGCCATTTAAATACACATAGAATTAGTTTCATGATTACAATCAAATAATTAACCAATCCCACTTAAGTGTATTCCATTAATCAAACTAAAGATACAAAAAAAATAAGGAAATTGAACCAAAAATACTATACATATAATACTTTATTCCTAAAAACATCTAACCCTTAATTTGCTTGGTTTAAAAAGGTCCCATCTAAATAATAACAAGTAGAAATACAAATGGATAAGTAAAATTACATATTACAAAATCAAATAATCTGAAAAGTTTATACTACTCTCTAGGGACCAAGGTAAAAAAGTATAATTATACAAAATGCATGGGAATAAATAATTGATAGTAAACTACCTATATAAATACACCCTAAAGTTAAAAACAATCCTATGTAAATATACATTTATAAAAATGTAGAATAAAAAATGTTCAATAGAAATAATCTAAGTAAATTTCACATTAAAAACACATGCATTAAAAACAACTTTAACTACTTTAAGTCCACTGTAACTGAACCATTAAGATTCTTTGCTCCTTTTCACATCTCTAATTTATTCTTCCCCAGTTTCTCAAATGTTTTAAATCCTTTGGACATGTTGGAAATGAATACCATGGATTTATCCTGAGCATTACTCTACCACTTTACTTTTTTACTGTCAGTAGCTGTTATTGTACTCTTCTTTATTTAGTATGTCTGGTCAGTTGTTGACCCTGGACTGAGACAGAAATTGTTCAGAACAGATCAATGTTTTACCCCTGTAAACACATGCAAATAAACAAACACAATAATACGTCTGAATGTATGTGTGTGTGTGTGTGTGTGTGTGTGTGTGTGTGTGTGTGTGTGTGTGTGTGTGTGTGTGTGTGTGTGTGTGTGTGTGTGTGTGTGTGTGTGTGTGTGTGTGTGTGTGTGTGTGTGTGTGTGTGTGTCTGTGTGTGTAGTGGGGAATGTGGGAATGCGTGTGTGAGGAAGGTGGCTGTCATATGGGAACCTACAATACTTAGAGGAGACACTAGTCACCAGGGACACGTTTTAAATATTTCTCTATGTCACAGAAAAAGTTACTAGAACAACACATTTTACATCATTGTGAACATTAAGAAATATGAAAGTCTAATGTCTGGTATTATTGACTAATTTGTTGATAGCAACATTTGATGCATCTCTGATGGTTGTTAATGCTAAGTATTTTTATTGGAAAATTTGCTACATTCCCACAAGATTGATGTTGTTATTGTTTGTGAAACATGGTTAAAGAACAATGAATAGAAACCAGTTCTGTCAGGGTATAAATGTTTGCTTTTACTGTAACATTATAACAAAAAAATCAGGTGGAGGTGTTATGATAAGGATTAAATATAGCTATGAGACCTGTGATTATTACATGTTCAGTGATAACACCAATACTATACACTATGTATCTGTGACAATACACCCTGAAACATGTAACAATTGTTGGAGTGTATAGACCAACAAAGTCAAGTGCAGATGACCTAGAGGAATTCATACATTTCTTGTATGAAACACAGGAGGGAAGAATAATATTAGCTGGGACTTAAATTTACCAGAAATAGTGTGGAATAATATTGATTCAACAATGTTAGTAAGGAAATTATTCACAATGCATATTCAGGAACAACAGTTGCTTCAGATTGTAAAAAATAAACTACCAGGGGACGGAACATACTAAACACTGTTTGTGCTTCTAAAGAAATTACTACTACTTCAACTCAAGTTTTACCGCCATTGATGTGTAGTGATAATGGGGTTACAAAGGTTAATTTGTTGCTAGATAATTCTGCCAAACTGAAATCTAAACCAATGCACAGAAAGTTAATTGCAGATTATATGGAAGCAAAACAGTCACTATGTAAAACTAACTAGAGTGAGGTATTGTGTAAAAACTGCAGATGGAATGTGGAAAATTTTTGAAAAATAAATTGTTTGTGTGCAAAAACAATTTTTAACATCAAAATCTAGACATACAACTTTAGGGGGATATATTTCCAAAAGAACAAGATATCTGATTAAAGTGAAAGACAAAAATATAAGAAATGGAAGAGAGGTTGAACTACAACTTTGAAAACTGAAATAAACAAGCTGGACAAACAGATTAAGCATAGTGTGAGACAAGATAAAAAAAAATTTGAAGAACATTTATATAAAGATATTGAGCATAACAGGAAACCTTTTTATAGGTACATAAGATGTGGAAGAAGCAAAGACATACACATTGATAAACTGTGTGCAGATTCTAAAATTTATTCTCAGATACAACAAATTATAGATATATTTACAAAATCTTATGCAAAACAGTTTGCCACAAAAGGGGGGATAAGTTGTCCTAGTGACATTAAGGTAACTGCACTTACTGGAATCAAATTAAATTATATTGAAAAGGAGCTATGCAAACTGGATCCAAACATAGCACAGGGAGGAGACAGAATTGGTAACAATGACCTGAGAACACTTCAGCAAGAATTTATGGTACCATTATATCTATTATTCACTAGGTCATATAGATATGGGGAGATTCCTCAAGATTGGAGACATGCACTTATTAAACCTGTCTTTAAGGGAAAGGGGAGTAGGCCAAACCCAGAGTCATATAGACCCTTAAGTCTACATTCATGTTGTGGAAAAATAATGGAGAAGGTAATATTGAATAAGTTATTGTCAGAACTGGATAAGCTGGGACTTGAAACCATATATCAGCATGCATATGTTGAAAATAGATCTATTACCACCTGTAACATGATGTTCTATATCAATATAATAACAGCTATGAATGAAAAATTGTGCTGTGATGTAATTTATAGAGATTTACCTTCAGCGTTTGATAGAGTCATACACAAAACACTGATCAATAAATTAGTAAACTAGCTGTACTCTTGATAAGATGGATAGCTACATGGCTTACAAATAGGATATAGCAAGTATCATGCAGCAACTGGACAGGTAAAATCCTTGTTTACAGTCAGGGTGTCCCACAGGGCTCTGTCCTAGGTCCTTAATTGTTTAGAATATATCTTTCAGACCTAACTTTTTCATCTGAGGTGTTCTATAGTCTATATGCAGATGACCTTAAATTGTGTAAACTGATTACATGTGTTACAGATAAGGCATGTTCATAGGTTCATAGGTCGGTACTAGGCTATCTGCCCAAGGGCATTTATAAGCCTAGCCTGAATGTGTTGGCTTTCACCTCCCTTTTAAATTAGTTTCCTGGGCCTCTGTCTAGCAGGGCTGTTGAAGTGATTCCAGGGGTAAATTTACGATTTCCCATCCACTCGTCAAGATTTCTCTTGAAGAGAGTCAGTGAGGGGCTTTGCCTAACATAAATTGGGATTCTATTCCAGAGTGAGGGAAGTCTCTGGGACAGGAATCTATCCCTCCAGCATGTCCTGTTTATTGTTGTGCTGAGGTTTAACTCACTGGACCATGTGGCTCTAAGAGATTTGGTTTTCTTGAGGTGGAGCATGTCCATTAATTCCAGGTTGGACATGACCTTGTACTTCAGGCAGAGATCACCTCTGAGCAGGCGTTAAGCAACCGAGCAGAGATGGAGTTTCTTTAGTTGAGCTGCATAGGGCATCTGTTTGAGGTCCATGATCCTCTTGGAGAGGAACTTCTGTGGTCTTTCCAGTTGTTGCAGGTATTGAGTAAGGTACATTCCAAATGGGGCATTGTACTCTATTATGGGACTAATGAGTGATAAGTAGAGGGGTACAATGACCTCTCTAGATCTAGATGTGAACCCTTTTGTGATTAGGTGGGCTACATAGAAGGATTTTCTAACCACTTTGGCAATGTGATTATCAAAGGAGAGGTTGCTATCTACCTGGGTCCCCAGATCCCTAATCACATCTTCCGTACTTAGTGGATTACCACCTATGTGATAATTTGTGGGCACTTTGTTTTTCCCAAAGGGTATGACTATGCACTTTTTGGCATTTAGCTTGAGGCCATGGTTCTGACACCAGGTATCTGTCTCCGTGAGACCCTTCAGGAGGATGTCTGTGTCAGCCCAAGAGTTGATTATGGCCCCCAGTTTGCAGCCATCTGCGAACTTGGTCAGCCATAGCCCTCCCATGCTTGCCTGTACCTCAGAGAAGTATATACCGAACAGGAGGGGTCCCAGGACTGAGCCCTGTGGTACGCCACTTGTAACTGGTTTAGAGTCAGACATGGCACCCGCAACTCTGACCATGTGAGTTCTCTCCATGAGCCAGTTGGCAACCCATCTCATGACATAGGGGTTAATGTTCAAGCTGGTGAGCTTATCTATGATGCCAGAGTGGGGAATGGTGTCGAAGGCCTTAGCGAGGTCCAGGTAGGGTGTGTGGACTACCTTTCCCTCATCTATGGTGTTGGTAAGTGTTTCAAAGAAGTCAACTAGGTTTAGGAGGCAGGATCTGCCTTTAAAAAAGCCGAATTGGGTAGGGTCCAGTGTCTGGAGGTTCCCATTGTCTCTGTTTATGAGTTCCATGATGATGCACTCCATAGCTTTGCAGACCAGGCTAGTCAGGCTTATAGGGCGATAGTTCCCAGGATCTGTTGTGGCACCACCTTTGTGGAGTGGGATGACTATTGCTGTACGCCATTCTTTGGTTACATAGCCTGTGGTAAGGCTGAGTTTGAACAGTGAATTTAGGTGAGGGTTTAGTTCATTTTGGAGCTTGTGTAAGATGCAGCCTGGGATACCATCTGGTCCCATTGATGTTGTGTTTTTAGCTTTGGACAGGGCTGTTTTCACCTGCGTGTCTGTGATGTCTGGGGCTCTACATTCTTCTGAGATGGACACGGGCACTTTTGGGGGTGGGGGGGTAAAGTTTGCACTGAACCTGTCAGCCAGGATGTTGGCAATGTCAGTTGGTTCAGTGTATTTTTTGCCATTTTGCAGTAGCTCAGAGCATATCTGAGAGTTGTCATCTAGATTCTTGACATAGCTAAAGAAGGCTTTGTGATTATCTTTAGAGTCTTTGGCAATTTTTCTTTTGAAACTGGCCTTGGATGATTTTATGAGGGATCATAGTTTCTTTCTAATATTGATCAGGGATGCCTTTCCTTTTTGGGATTTTGCTCTATCATGTAATAGTTTCCTCCTTCTGTTGTATAGCTGGTTTCCTCTTTTTGGAGGAGTGAGTCTTGGTTTTACTTGGGGATGGCTTGTTCCATGCATTCCTGTAGGTGCTCATAAAATGCATTTGTAAAGGATTATGCAGTTTGGGCAGCATTATCCTTCAGCAAAGGGGCTTTGAAACTTTCCACCTCGGTCTTGAGAAGTGTGAAGTTGGCTTTTGAAACGTTTTTCACAGTGGTTTCCTTTACTGAGGGTGGGGTCGGGATGTGGATGTCCAGTGTGATTAGTTTATGGTCTGATCTTACCAGCGAGGGGTTTACCTCTGGTGTGGGGCATTGATCCCCCATGTTGGTGATGATCAGGTCCAATATGTTGTCACCTCTTGTGGGCATGGTGACCAGCTGTTCCAGGGCATTTGAGTTTATAAACTCTAGGAAGCATTGGGCAAAGGAGTCTGTACTTGACTAGTTTTCCCAGTCAATGTTTAGGTAGTTGAAATCACCCAATATCATGGCGTTAGGTAGGACCTTCATATTTTCCAATGTTCTCAGTAATGCTGAGTGGGGGTCCTGAGAAGGTGGGTGATCTTTAGCAAGGTACAATCTGAAAAGCAGCTTTGCCCACTGTTAGTTGTACATGGATTGTCTCTGAGGCCTCGTGCTGTGCTACTAACCGGGAGGTGTGGGTATCCTTTATGAAAATGGATACACCCCCTCCTTTTGTATTTCGGTCTGAGTTCTGGGGCCAAAAGGTATGGTATGAGTTGTAACCTGGTAGTGCTGGGGTACTCTCTGGAGCATTGAACCAGGTTTCTGTTACTGCACAGATACTGATTTTCTCCATGCTGAGGAGTGCCTTGAGTGTGTGCATTTTGAGGTTTAGACTTCTGGCATTGAGTAGCATTACCCTCAGTTTTTGGTTACTTGCGTTGTTTATGGAGGTGGGTTTGTCTTTTGAACCTTGCCTAAAAAAGGCACTATGGGGGTGGCAAGAGCCTTGGCCAGTATTCGAAAGCCTAAGGGTGACAGGTGCAAGCCATCTCTGGTGAAGCAGCGTGGCTTGTCGAGCATGTCATCCCAGGCTGACAGACACTGGATTCCCTTTGAACTACACCAATAGCTTAGCCAATTGTTAAAACTGATCATTTTTTCTTTGTACTGTGGCATCATTCTTGGTGAGGGCAAGATGTTACTCAGGGTCAGGTTCATACCGGCCTAGGCTACATGATCAAAGAGCTCATCTATGTCTCTTTTCATGTAATCCAGGGAGGTATGTCTCAGGTCATTCACACCAACATGTACAATGACAGAGTCATTTTTGTACTTATTTTGGAGTGACCTGAGTGCTTATGTTATGTTGCAGATCCTGGCACCCGACAGGCAGCTTACAGTAACCTTTTCCTTGTCTGCAAAAAACTTGACTAAATTGACCATTTGGACACAGAAGAATAATATGCTGATAAATACATCAAAATATAAGCATATGAGATTTGGCAGACATAAATGGAAAGGTGAATATTTAATACAGTACACAGTGATTGAAACTGTAGACTCACTTAAGTACCTTGGTATATGGGTCGATTCAGCTATGAGTTTTTCTAATCATATCAACCAATTGCATAATGATAGTTATAGAACTATAGGTTGTATAAAAGATTTATAAAGTCTAGGAAATCAAAAATGATGAAGTCATTGTTTGTTAGTTACATTACACCCAAACTTGAGTATGGAATAGCAATATGGAAACCCTATAAGAAAACAAGCATGGGTAAACTGGAAAGAGTACAGTGGAAATATGCCAAGAGCATCCATGGATGTGAAAATTTAAGTTATTATGAAAGACTAATATATCTGAACTTGTACAGTGTCTCTTAAAAATAGCCAAGAGGAGATCTTATTCAGGTATATATTGCATTTAGAGACAGCTACCTCTGGGAATGTTTGGGGTTATCAAAAAGTACTAGAGAATCATCAGTCAACCTATGTAGAAAATGCTATAGGAATGAAAAGTGTACTAAGTGGCTCTCAGACAGAATAACTGATGTATGGAACAAACTACCAAATTACATTAAAGCAAGTAGTAGTTTAGATATTTTTAAGAACAGCCTGGACACTTATGGGAACAAGTGTTTTGGGATATTGGCAAGCTAGAAGGGCATTAATGCCAGCGCTTGAAATATTTGTATGCATGTAACTGTAATTATCTGAGATCTACAAGAGACAGGGCTAATATAAGAGGCAAAATCAAGTATTTTGTAAAATCAGGGGCACTGCAGTGGTATGGGTATGTGTCCATGTGTTCATGTGTGTGTGTGTATGTGTGTGTGTGTGTGTGTGTGTGTGTGTGTGTGTGTGTGTGTGTGTGTGTGTGTGTGTGTGTGTGTGTGTATGTGTGTGTGTGTGTGTGTGTGTGTACCTGTCCATGCACATGCATGTGCATTTAAATGTGTGCCTTTAAATGAGGGACTGAATGACAGAGGTGCCTCTACCAATGTAATGCAATGCATGGGCTAGTAGTGGAGATTAACACAGGAAAATGCTGATTGGAAATATTGGTAACAGTATGCAATTCAGACATTTATGGAGAATGTGGATTTAATAAAGCCTACAAGGTGCGCTAGGGACCATGTGTGCATCTCACTATGATGTGCACACAGTGGCACATGATTTTGTGTTCAGTAAGCATTGCTACACAATGTGTACAGCTGCACAAACATGGTAAACATCATGGCAGACTAATTACAGCATAAGCAGTAACACTGCATGCTAATCAACTAATCCAAGATGGAGGAGCTATTCAACAAGCTATGAAGCAATCATGTAGACAGTGCATGTTTTTCCTGTGAATTTCAAAAACTATTGGGATACATCCACGGAAACTACTATCCACAGAAACAATGTTAGGGGCTGCTGTTGCTGTTATACATGTGTATGTACAACAGGCCTGTGATGAAAGGAGACATTGCCAGCACAGCTAGCTGGAATTTTCTAAATAATTATATGTCATTGGTGAATGTTGAATTGATTTATACAAGATGCTTGTGTTACAAATATATTAGAACTGCATGTCATGTGTATATCAAACTGCTTGTACATATGTGTGTTTGTAAAGGTATCTGCAAAGTGCTGTTTGAAATGTAACCACAGTATGCCCTACTTTAAGGCAAAAGAAATGTACATGCACTATTGTAACTGTTTAAATGTATACATTTTAATAGTGGAAACTGGAATACAGGAAGGTAACCTCAGTCCAGCAAACTTTAGAAAAAATATCTGAAATTAAATTACTTTATAGGCTATGCCATAAAGTTTTCAATGCAGCTAGAGACCCACAGTCTGTGCTAGGATGCTTTCTGTATTGTTCTTGGAGTGAACTACTTGCTACATTTGAAGCATGAAGCAATGCAGTTCTTTTATGACTTCCAGCATCTGCCAAAGATCTGAGGAAAAGCCCTTGACTGTATACTTTTACAGATAGATGCTATATGCTGCCAGCTTCTAGCAATGAGGGTTTTGGCCTGGGCACTAGAAGTCAGATGACCAGAAATTATGTCATTCTGCAAGCTATCCCAGCAGCAATATTTTAGATATCCATTTGAGAAGTCTCTTTGTGAGACAGAGCATTCTGAATTCTGTCTTGGACCTGACAACAACATTAAGAACCATTCACTACATCTGCCTTACTCTAATGAAGTAAGTTTCTGGGGAGCAGTATAACTCTCTTAGATACAGTCAGGAATACAGTAAAGCTTAGTTTAGATGTTTTTCTTTATTTATTTGAGATTAGTGGCGGCTGGCGACTTCAAATCAAAGGGGAGCTGCAGGAGACAGCTGAATGGGTGTGGCCAACAAGAAGGATTGTGGCCAATTAGAAAAGGGTGGAGCTATGCTAAAATCCACAAAAACTGGGACTTTAATTAAATACACTGCCCTGGGTGCCAAACCATCATTATGAGGGTCCAATCAAGACATAATGAAGTGTAGAAGAAAAAATATATATTTCAATGCATCAGCTACATGACAGCTTAATATCTAGATAGAAACAAAAAAGTTGTAAGGCATGAAAAAATAAATTACTTTTTAAATACATTACTGGAATGCCAGTTAAAATCAAGTATAAAAAAACAAGCAGCACTCAACTCAAACCACTTCCCCTTGCATTGCAGTTCTAATTATAATTTATATTCAGATTTATAAAATTACCAAGTAACATACTGAAAGTAGCAATCTCTGTGATACCCCACTTCGAAAAATGTTTCTTATACAAAAAAGACCTGCTGCCTAACAACAACTATCTACTTGTTTCATGAGGAAAACATGATCAAAGTAAAAAATGAACAGCAAACAAGAAACAAGCTCAAGATAAATTGCTTAAAGGATTACTGCACAGGTTATGGACCACACATGATAGACTGGCATTTTGTTTAGTTTAAGTGTAAAGCCTGCAAAGATGACTGCAAGTCTCCAACAAATGTAATGAGGTTCTGAAAATACTGTAATCCTGTCCTTTATGACAAACACTATCATGCATTTCAATATCCAAGGCTTATACGCTATCTAGTTATGTAAATAGTCTCTGCATGGCAACAACAAAAAGGGTTTCAAGATTGGTAATTCTTTAACAGTATGCTTATTAAATCTTACTTGCATCTTACAATCTCAGACAAGCTTAGCTGATGGCCATTAAAGCATTGCTAGTTAAACACAGACCAACAGGTACTGCAACAACATGCATTTCTGAATAAGAAGCATAAATCAACAGTAAGAAAATATGACAGAAAATCAGAACATTCTGCAACATCAATGACAGATGAAAAGCCACTGTAGTACTTGTGCCTACCTTGGATGGGGGGATACTTTGCACACTTACACTGCATAACTGCTCCTTGCCCTGCTTGGACACATCCAGAGTCACTACATGGGGGAGTGGGGTACAACAAGTATGTCACAATTTGAAATGTCTCTGGCTGATGGTGATGGCCCTGACACATTTGTCATACATCTCAACCTCAGAGCAAGAAATCTGGGCAAAACCATAAACAGAAGTGGGTCAAAGGCCCAAAAATAAGGACAATCTTAAATATTGATCTTATAAACTTAGAAAGATAATAGAATAGTAGGTCTTGCATTAGCATTAATTTTCTGAAGGGTATAAAATCTGAAAGTCGAATGTCTATCATTATTTTCTAACTTCAGTCTTTAATGATTTGCCACTAATTTGCCAGAAAACCACAATTCTATGAAAAACGGACCAAAAATGTGATGCAAAAATATAAAATAGCCACACAATACAACTGGGAACCTGTCAAAGAAGGGACAATTTTAATATTTGTACTGTTAACAGCTGACAAAATAAGAGAATCTACATGTATCTCTGAAATTAAAAGTAATCCATAACTCTGATAATTACAGTTACTTATTAATTGCAAACCTTCCATGATTTCTTCCAAATTTGCCATTTTGCGGAGGGATTATTAGGGGAAGAGCAACACTTTGAGCCAAAATTGGGGAAGGTTGAGAGGTTTGAATATACCTTATTCTATAAAGCAATGTATTTGCACGTACCTCTCAACCTCTTAACACAGGAAATCTGGACAAGGCCAAATATATTGGGGGAACTTACAAACAGTACTAAAAATTGCTCTTGTATAAACTTAGTTGACAGAATAACAGGTCTTGCTTTAGCATGCATTTTTCTGAAGGGTATGAAGTCTGAAACTCAATGTCTGTCATTATTTAGTGACTTCATTCCTAAATGATTTGCCAGAAAACCACAAATTTTATGAGGAATAAACCAAAAATAATAAGAAAAATCTATTCATTCTGCAAAAATCTGGACAGTTGAGAGGTATAGTTCAGCCGGGGCTGTCTTTTGAGTTTGGTCGAATGCCCCCCCCCCCGCAGCCATTCCAATGTCCCATTATTTGTCTATTTCGCCCCATTTACCATAAACACTATAATGTGCCTACTGCTTTACTTCTATGATGATTTGGATATCATTTAAACGTTTTATTTTACATTTAACAGCACAAACACTAATAGACATCTGCTAAACAAAGCAATGCAGTCTCACAATAAAAACAGACTTAGCATTAAATCTTCTCTGCCCTTGAAACTCACATTCATTGAAACAGCATTGAAACCCACATTCAAAGAAAATACATCTGGCCAGTGGCAGCTAAACATTAACTTTGGGCTGTTTTCAAATCATAGGCCCCTTGCACAGGAAACATACATGTGTTCTTTGATGCACCTTCCTGATTGTATTAAATTATATTCCTTGTATAATACAGTATAGTTGTTAGAGGGTGTTTTAAATGTATTGTTTTGAATATTTTTCCAGTAAACAATGAAACAAAATGCATGCACCAATAATGACAAAACTGCCCAATTCAGAACATTGCCATCATAAAAGTCTACTCAAACTTCTAGAATCTACCAGTATCAGTAAATATGCACAATCTCTACAGAAGTAAAAGTCATCTAAACAATTCCACATTAAACAGATCTGTAACTAATGAAGAGGTTGCTGCTAGAAAACAACATTATATTTCATTGTTTCATCTACAAATAAAGTGCCTGTTGCCCTTGTGGAATAAATTGCCTATTTTACATTAAAAAATGATAAGCTAGTAATATTGCAATAGGGGATGGATGGCAAACAGATAACAGATTCATAGTTACTAGGTATCTCTGCCAAAGAGGACATTCTCAGGACTGCAGTATCCACCCCCTTTAAAAGTACAACACAGTACAGTATCAGCTATGTATCTACATACTGTGGGAGTAGAACCCACAGCCTTCTGCATCAAAAGCAATTACACTACCTGTTATACTATTAACAATGCAAGCAGACTCAGCATAAGCAGCACTAAATGTATCTTCCCCTGAATGTCTCAGTTCCTTGTAAAATCCACTTGATACCCAACTGTATCTTTCAACTTTGCAGCACAACAAATCTGGAAAAAGCCAAAGCCCAAAAACCAGGGAACATTTTAAACATTGTTTGTATAATCCTGGAAGGTTGCTAGAATAAAATACTGTGTTACTACCATGCATTTCACTGTCAAGTCTTGAACCCATGACTCTGTGTACAACAGTCAGAGCAACATACTACTACATCAAATCAACTGTTTCTTGAAACATGAGAAGACTGAACCTTAAATGGCTTTCATTTAGTGAATTTAGTTCTCACTATACCTCTCAACCTTTTAGCATAAAACACCTGGACAAAGCTAATAATGGGAGAATACAGCCCCCAAACATATTCACTGAATTCAGTTCTCACCATAGCTCTCAACCTCTTAGCATAAAACACCTAGACAAAGCCAATAATGGGGGAATGCAGTCCCAAAAAATAGGGACACATTTCAAATATTGATCTTATAAACTTAGAAAATTGCTAGAATACAATGTTTTGTGTTGCTATGTTCTTTCTGAAGAATATGAAGTCTGAAATTCAAATGCCTGTCATAATTTAGTGAATTAAATTCAGAAAATCACAGATTTTATGAGGAACAGAACAGAACAAAAATATGAGCAGTTTTCACAAGTGATGGGTAGAGAATTCAGGATCTTGCTACCTGCACCCAAGGTACAGGGTTTGAATCTGAGTTATTCTGTAATCACTACTGTTGCTTGAGTCACACACACACACACACACACACACACACACACACACACACACACACACACACACAGACACACACACACACACGGCACTTAGAAAGCCCACAGTCAAAACACTCCAGTACTATACATTCTGGATAACAATTCAAACTGCTGTTCATTTTGCATTTGACTGGCAAGGTAATAGTCTCATGGTCATTTATTAAAGCCTTCAGATGCACTTGCCTGTTAAAGAGTGTCTCACTGATGTACGTTTTACAGATGTATGTGATGCATGCAATACCAAAGTTCAGGTGTGCCTGATGACCTACCTGAAGTGGGCAGTAAGAGTCTGTTCAAAGCTGTCTCAATACCAGCCTGTATCTTAGAAATAAAATAGCTAAACATATGCTTGCTCTCTGCAGTGACAACCTTGTATGCAGTGATCTACCTGCAGTGTGCAGCAGCAGCCTATTGTTTAACCTGCTGCTATTATAAATTTCTTCTCCTGCATTGTTAAGAAACTAGAAACTCTGGTAACAACATGGCTATTGTTATTGTGTCATCACTACAAAGTGCTATCAAATTGCTGAACTTGTAGTTCTTTGGTAACATGACATTATCTATTCTTACACTAAAGTGCTGCTGGTGTGGCAAAAGGTTGACTTTTCTGACCACTGAGTAGTATTTTATAAAATTCTATAGTAATGTCAATGACTAATGATTTCGCATAAGTAAAGACCACATCATACACAACTAGATATAGCAAATCCGAACAGCTTTCACTGACACACCTTTCTTCACTAATGTACTGTACTACTGTTCATTATTTTTCACAGTTTATTAGTGATAATGATCTCAAAACAGCCCAGGCACCTTTGTGCTGCAACAAAATGTTGGATTGGAGTCCGTATTTTATTCTGGGATTCAAGAGAGATGAAAGAAAAGCTAATAATCAGTATTAACGGTGATAATGTCATCATTTAATGAAGTAAAAAGTACAGTCACATCATACAGCTTTGAGTTTCATGGTGCTTAATTCTTTATGGTTGTTTCTACAGGTTTAAACTATTAAAATTAATAGCAATAGTCTGTCACATTTTCCCATTAAAGGGACCTAAAATTATAAATATCTTTAGGCAGTTATGATGCTAAGTTGAAGTACAGCAGATCTCATAAATGAGATGACAAAACAATTCAGCAATTTCTTATATCAGTTGCTTCTGCACACTAAACTGTTCAGTTTCTGAAATTAGTGTTTGCATGCAACTTCTAGACTCTTAGAATCTTAAATAACATGAGCAGCATCTTTCCCAGCTAGTACTAATGTAAGTAATGAACAGAACATCATATCCAGAAATGACTTTGTGGTATCCATTTACTTGGTCAAAACTCAAATGCCTTACTTTGTAAGACAACAGGCAAGATCATCACTAATACTACACAAAGTGTATTTTTCTTTTTAATGTCTCCATCCATATGCTTCCTGAGTCAGGCACCTACCTCCCTCAGTTTAAACTTGCTAAAAAAAAAGAGCACTGTGACTGTCTCCATCACAAATCGAAGTTAGTAGGAAGAAGCTTTTCGTTTTCATCTCTGTGACTCCTCTGAAGGCAAGCCGGAAAACACAAAGCACAAAGTTCTTTCAAAAATGCCAGTAGAACCATAGCAAGTAATCAAAATACTGTGCTACAGCTAATACTACTGATTGTTTCTCGCTCTCTTTTTGAAGAAGAGAGTGAGACCCAATCAATAGCCATCTAGCCGTCCATATCATGTACGTGACTGCAGACATGGCAGTCCGACCCCCATCCACCTTAGTGTGCAGTTAAACCACATGGACTTCAGGGCATCACACTGATGTCTTCTCTCCTTAATCTGGACTGCTTGTACAGCAGTCTAGATGCAGATTTACAGAAAATTAAAAAAAAAAAAAAAAAAAAAAAAACGGAACTTGATGAGCATGCTCAGTTCGAGTTCTGGGACTTTGCGAGTTATTCGGAATTGCTTAGAGCACTGCAGCCAGCCACTAACTAAATATTAAATAATTATGTATAAATATTTTTTTTATTTTTAAAATGTCCAAAGTTGAAACTTTTCTTTCTTCACAGCTGGGGGGCTGCAGTCCTGCAGTCTGATGCCACGAGCCGCCACTGTAAATTAAGACTTGTCTGCAATGTTGTTTTAAATATTTCCTGTGGTTTTGAACTCTGATGTCACTGTAAATATATATTTAGTATTGTCATGTTCTTTTATTATTTATTATTAAATATAATTAAACCTTTCATTGTGGCTCATCTGTATAGAGATATTTAAGTTTTGAGAGTACTTGCATATTTATTTGGTGACACTGTGTAGGCCACTCCTAATAGCCTTGCTCTTTGTCAAACTACCATTTGTATTAGTATTAATATTACCCAGTAAGATTGGACATCCTTTGTTAAGGGCTCTAAAGCTGCTGATAAGGAGTAACTGGTGGCAGTAATAATCTGGGCAGAAGGGGGGTATAGGTGTGTGTGTATGTGTACATCAAACCTCAAAGAGTGTGTGCCAGCTACTTGGGCAGGGACATGAAGCACTGGTTGGACAGAGAGGCGCTGGAGGTCCTGGCTTGATCACTCAGCTGAGATCTCAACTCTATAGCTGTGCCAATGGGGACTCATACTGGGGATCTGGATGAAGAGGAAGAAACCAGCCTCGGACTGACTGGTCTCTGTGTGCTGTTAAGAGAAATTGCACTTGATGTGGAGAGATGCATCTGGAAATACTGTCTGTGTACTAGTCATCCTCTAAGTGAATGTCCCCCACTGTTGCCAGTGGTGAGGATTGAGGCTTCTTGATTACTGGTCTAGTTGTGAGTTATCACAAGACCCAAGGCTATGCTGCTGTTGCTGCTAATAGGCCTTGGCCAGGAAGGAGAATGGTGTTTAGACTTTGTTTAGCTTTCCATGGTCTGCATGATGTGGAAATTGTAGAGTGCTACAGGGTAGATAGACACACACTATAGGAAATATGCAACCTCTATTGTGCAGAACTGAGAAGAAGGGCAAACTATGAAACAAGAGGACTCAATACCTGTGGATACTAAAGTATATGTAGCACTTAGAATATTAGGTACAGAAACCTTCCAGAGGTCAACAGGGGATATGCTGGGGGTGTCACTGGCATCAGAATCCAGGATCCTACATCAGCTCCTGAATGATATGGTACAACATGTCACTAATTGCATACAGTTTTCTCTTACACCACAGGACAGAGCTACAAATATGCATGATTTCTTCCCTGTAGCACACTTCCCTGAAGTGCTAGGTGCCATAGACTGCATGCATATTGAAATAAAAGCACCACCTGAGGAACAAGGAATGGTGTACATAAACAGAAAGGACTTCCACTCCTTTAACTGCCAGGTCATGTGTAAACTAAGGGAATCATCCTGAATGTGCGTGCTGGCAACCCAGGCAGTTTTGATGACTCACATATCTGGCACAACTCCCAACTATATCAGAAGTTTTCAGGGGGGATATCCCACAGAGTTATTTACTGGAGAATGCAGGTTGTGCACCACAGCCATGGCTGATGATGACTGTCATGAAAGGAAATACTGCCAGACCAGCTATCTGAAATTTTGTAAATAATTATATGTCATTTGTGAATATCAATATGATCCATGTGCTTGTGTTAGAAATATATTAGAACTGTATGTCATATAAGATGGTTTGTACAGACATGTGTGCTGAAGAGATATTTTGTAAAGTACTGAGCTAAAATGTAACCACAGTATGCCCTATTTGAATAAAACAGAAATGTACCTGCACTATTGTAGCTGTTTAGATGTATATATTTTAATGTTGGAAACTGAAACACAAGAGGTTAACTTCAGATTTAGCTAACTGAAATTAAATTACTTTATGGCCATGTAATAAATGGATGTTATATTTCAATTTCAGTGCAGTGACAGACATAATGTCTAGATCTAGAATTTTATTTTTTTTTGCATTGTCTTCAAAGTGTTTACTGTTTTCTGACTACTAGGATCTGCTTTAGCTCTAAGAAAAGCTCTTGTTTATGTATTTTCACAGGTGGATGCTAACTGCTACCAGCTGCATCAATGGTTGTTTTTCACCTGGGATACAGTCAGATGACAAGAAGTGATGTCATCCTGCAAACTATCCCAGCATACTTGAAATATTAATTTAAGAACTCTCTGAGAGACTAAGTATTCTGTATTTTGTCTCTGATGTGATAAGAAGACCCATTCACCACATCTGCCTTACTTGCTCTGTAAGTAAATTATGTAGGATACAGTAATTTTCTAGATACAGTCATAAATATAGTGAAGCATAGTTTAGATTTTTGTTATTTATTTGAGACTGTCCTGCAATGTTGTTTTAAATATTTCTTGTGATTTCTTGTGATTTTGAACTCTGATGTTACTATATATACATATATATATATATATATATATATATATATATATATATATATATATATATATATATATATATATATATATATATATAGTACTGTCTTGTTCTTTTATTATTTATTATTAAATATATTTAAACCTTTCATTGTGGATGATCTGTGTAGAGACATATTTAAGCTCTGAGGGTACATGCATATTTATTTGATGACACTGTGGACCACTCCTAGTAGCCCTGCACTTGGTCAAATGGCCATTTGTATTGATAGTAACATTGCACAGTAAGATTGGACACCCTTTGTTAAGGGCCTTAAAGTATATGATAAGGACGTGGCTGGTGGCTGTGATAACTAACTTATAGTCTGGTCAGAAGGGGGCATAGCTAGTAAACCTGTCCCAGCCTTTCCCAGGTTTGTGCATGTGTGTGTGTGTGTGTGTGTGTGTGTGTGTGTGTGTGTGTGTGTGTGTGTGTATTAATCAAACATGAAAGGGTGTGTGTGTCAGCTACTAGGGCAGGGACATGAAGCAGTGATTGGACAGAAAGAGTGCTGGAGGTCTTGGCTTGGCCACTCAGCCTAGATCTCAACCCTATAGCTGTGCCAGTGAGGAGTCTTATTGTGGATCTGGAGAAAGAGGGTGAAACCAGCCCCAGACTGACTGTGGTCTCTGTGTGCTCTTAAAGGAAATTGTACTAGCTGCAGAGAGCTGCATCTGGAAATACTGTGTGTATGTGCCTGTCATCCTCCCAGTGTACATCCTCCACTGGTGCTAGTGGTGAGGATTGAGGCTCCTTGATCACTGGGCCAGTGTTGGGGCATCACAGTGCCTATCAGAAATACACACACACACTGAAGAATGGTATAATGAGTCACATGTTCAAACAATAAATATCATAGACTATGTGTTTGGGCTGATGACGTCATGCTTCCAGTGCCTAGAGACATCAGGGGCAGCCCTGTGATATGATCCCAATACTTGTGCTGAAATTGTCACTGCCTGTGCCAATCTACACAACATTATTGTGAGAAAATAGCTGCACCAGGAACATCAAGGGGAATGGGCACACATCCCACCACCACTGAAAAGGTCACCACAGCCACATGCAGGTGAGGAGTCAGAGGGGGAGCTGCCAGCGGTTGTGGGTGTAGGTAGATGTAGACATGCACAACATGTCCTCACCCTGGTCAAGAGGCATGGATAGCACACCTGCTCACCACCTAAGGGGATAAAACCTTCATCCTGTGCACATAAATACAATAAAACTGATGGCAGGTAACACCCTCAACCTTTACTTACCCATGTAATGACTGTGTACTGCTAGCATCACACAGACTCAGCCATGAATTAAAATACTTGTAACTGCTGGACTATCAAAGTAAGTGTTGAACCTGGAATATAAAAATAAATGGCTAAGAACACACATAAATAGCAGATGATTGCATACTGTTACTTGCTAATGTAACTAAGTAGAAGGTAAGTGATTTTTACAGCAATGACATCATTATATGACAGCACTGACTTATGTCAATAGATGCATCCACTATCAAGTAATAGGCTCCATGCATCAAAGGTACACATAGTACAGAAACTTGTAAGAAAGCACTACAAATTTCAAAAGAGCATCATGAAAACATATAACAGGATGACTACACAATTTCAAGAGCAAACTTTTCAAAACATAACTTCTGTTTTGGCAACACACAAATGGTACTTGGTTCCCCCACCCCCAAAACAACACACAAATGACAGTTTGCAGAAAACAGAGAATACCACATAATTCAAATGTTAAAAATGCTTTCAATACAATTCTTACAAAATGTATACATATATACAAAAGAAACTTCAGTTTTATACAATTGCCACTCATCTTTCAATGTGCCCAGCACTCCGCTGGAGGTGTCTATTGGTGATCACAGAAGCATAACACATCTGTGTCATTAACAATATAGTGCATAACATTTCCCTGAAATAAAATAGTGTAAGATAACCAGTTTTAACAATAACACCTGCGACAAAGTTAATAAGGGCAGTCTATCTGAGAAAGATAATGCCTGCCAAAAGTTTCATTTTCTAAAGGATATATATATATATATATATATATATATATATATATATATATATATATATATACACATATATATATTTATCTTTGTAACATTTAAATAAAACTTATCATATACTGGATAAATGCAATCATACCTTAGCAAGGGATCATAAGCCTTCTACCCAGATAAATCAAAATGAATAGCAATCACCTGTGTTCTCCCAATACATAAGTCTCCTCACCTTCAAGTTCCGAAGCAAAACATTTAACTTTTTATGGTATAGATTCAGGCCTCTGAGCATGGTGAATATGTAAATGAAGTGTGAACTCATTAGAATTACTGAGTCCAAAACTTTTGACTTCATGTTGCAGGTGTAAACATAGTGTATGCACTGCCTCAGTGTTTGTTGCTAATGGATTCCAACTGTGAATGATTAGTGGGAGTACAAAGGAATACACAACAACAATTCAGACTACCTTACCTGTAGTGGGTGTGTCACCCAGGATATATTTACAAAGTGTAGAAGTAACTGTAGCAAGCTTTTAAATGGAAGTGAACAGTATACATTTCTCAGTGGTGTTCACCAATAATCAAACTCCCCTGACTTTACTAAAAACTGTGTTATACTGTCATGTAATTTTATCATACATTTGAAGGACAATGATACAAAATGACCTATACACTATATGTCTGAGAGTACAGCAAAGATAATAGAGGAATGGACACAATACAAAGAGAATACAGAGCTGGAATGGTGCAAACCATACACATAAATTGTTGTGTGATCCCTCCTTGTACTAAATATGTAAGCAACACATGTACAAACAACTGAGAGTATATTAGTGTATATGTCTTGTCAATACTGTGGAGTTAATGGGACTTGCTTATATGGGCAATGATTTGCATTCTTGCTGTAAAGATGTTTCTTTGGCAAAAAGAGGTAAGACAACTCTAGTGTGTTTATAGGTTCATTAGTCTGACATCTCAAATCCAGAGTTGTATAAAAATCTGTAAAATGTGATAAAATGTATTTTGTAATGCTGTTTGTTTTTTTTAATATTAATATTTGTGTGGTGTGCAGCTTAGCACAAATATGATAAAACAGCTAAATAAATTAAAATTAATGGAAGTTGCTTCTATGAGAAAGCATAAAAAGCTGCAAATTAAGTGTCTGTGTAGTACAACTGTTAAACACAATGAATTACACAGCAAATATGTAGATCAAGGTTCAAGTCCCACATTTATCTTTTAGTGATGCAAACTAATAAACACTTTTTACTATAGTAATACATGTTGAGCTTTGCTAATTTCATTTGCATGTTGCTCTCCTACGTACAAACATGGTGTAATAGCCTAGACAACAAGTAGACCTTATCAGTTTCATAAAAGATACCATATTACATCTTTTGCCTTCCATCACACAAACATGCTAAGGGGCATTGTGTGATGGTCAGTAAGCTTCCACGACAACTGGTAGTCCAGAACACCTGCAAACAATAGGCAGATAATTGTCAATTTCAAAAAGAATACATTGTGCAACTTTTGCTGCTGATCAAGCAAATACGCTAAGTGACACTGTGCAGTGGGCAGCAAGTTTCCACAACACCTGCAGGTCTGGAACACCTGCAGACAACAAGCAGACATTGTCAGTTTCAAAAAGAATACATTGTATTATATGTGGACTTTCACAGAGGAAACACACTAAGTAGTGATGAGCAGCCATCAGCACACACACAGCAATGGCTGTGAAAATATACAGCTCCAGCCAAATTGTTCCTGGGGCAGCAGGTGTAAGTTAAGGGCTACAATACAGGTGAGCCAATGTTCTAATTCAGCAAACTCAATTTTTTTTATTCATTTATTATTTATTTTATTTATTTAACATTTATTTTACCAGGATAAATCTGACTGGATAGCAGGTGTCCATTTTCAACAGAGTCCTTGGGAGAAAAGCTCCAAGAAGTTACATTGTAAATACATAGGTTATTACAGAGTGACAGTTGATTGCAGATTGACTGCTAACATATAAAGCAAAAAAAACAGTTAATTGAATAACAGTCTAAATAGTACAGTCAGGAGATCACATACCATAGAGTACTAGTATAGTAGGTGTATGTAAGGTATTCAAGAATAAGTACATATTTACAATATTTACAAAAGATTGTACAATGCATATAGGTGACAGTGTAGGTTGAGCATCAGAAGTAGATACATATTTGTAATATTTACAGAGTATTCAATGCAGATAGGAGGCATTGTAAAGTGAGCATCAGAGGCTTTGGAGGTAGGCTAACTACAGTGGGGTGAGGAATCATCTGGGGGTCTTTGCAGTTGCAAAAAGGGTTAGCATAAAGATATGATTTAAGGAGATCTTTAAATATGGTTGTGCGATTTTAATTAATTTAATTTATGCTGTTCCACTTTAATTTATATAAAAAATTCATAATATAAAAATAATTACACATGCAAAAAACTATGTAGATTAGGTGCATTGAACATACACATGACATCATATTAGTAAATGTCTAACTATGGGTATCAGTACAATTATGATTCTACAATTAAACATTTGTTTCTGAACTTTCATTTCACACAAATATATAGTTATCCACTCAACACTTTAACGTGAATATAGAACTAATGAACATGTTAGACAAACAATTTCAAAGTTGCAATGAGTTCTCTGCACAGTAATGAGTGTAAAAATACATCTGTTGTCCAGCCTTCCCTGTGGCAACTGGCATAAGTTAACGCCCACAAGATGGGTGAGCCAGGGGTTCAAGTCTAACACACTCTCAGTTTTATTAATGTTTGTCCACTCATTTAGAAAAAAATAAAGAACAATCAAAAGATAGCTATAAATAATAACTGTGTTTAGCAATGGAGATCTTATGAATGATATATGTGACTGAGGGTATACTGACAATTATGTTTCTGTACTTAAAAGTTATTTTTCTGCCATGTGGACTTTATACTTGAATGATAGTCATATACACAAAAATGTATAAATCAGGACCTTGTCAGGTCACACAAATACATCGTAAGCCAATCACTCTTTTATGTGTACATTGAGCATACCTTAAAAGCACCCCTTCTTTGGCAAGAATAAAAAAAAACAAGCAAACATGTTTTGTCTATTTTACATAGTTACATTGCACAAATTACTTTTATCAATGTATAAAGCCACACAAAAAATGTGTCAGGTCATAAAATGTATACCCACAAAACATGTCTGCAAATTTTAATCATTTAAGAGGTACAGGAGCACCCAACCCACAAACTATGGCAACTGTCATGTTACCCTTCCTGCTGTCAAAACTGTCTTCCTCTCTGTTTGGTATTGCTACTCTCCGCTTAACATTGTGCAACGGTGGTTGTCATGGTTGTTTGGGTTTGCATACTAGCCATAAAATGGGCTAAAACAAATCGGTGGGAAAATACTCTGTTGCTATTTGACTTGTGTGGACATGGCAGGAACTAGAAGGGAAGGAGCCCAATTTAAGACTCACAGATGGGATGTAGAGGAGTCCAGAATATTCATTGGACTCCTTGTGAAGCACTACAGCCATAGGCTTTTACAGGGGGACTATACTGGGTCTAAGTAGAAATCAGAGACTTGGAATAGTTTTACCAAGGCTGTCTCCAGTGCAACTAACATTCCATGCACTGGAGAGCAATGTAGGCACCATTACAATGGCCTGAACAGGTGCAAGCAGTAACAACTCAACCAGTGGCTGGATGAGTTTAGGAATGCTGATATCCCATGGTTGTGTAAATATACATAAAATGATACTTTAAATTATATAGAAAGATGGATATAACCAAGACTGGTGTGCATACTGCTCTTCTCTATTTCTCCCAATTTTTTACAGCCACCAAGGAGATTGCAGTGAATAAGGATGCCCATGAGGAACATTTGGAAAGACTTAGAGAAGCAAGGGGTATGTATGCAGTAGAAAATAATATTATTTTATCAAAAGTATTGTTCTCCTATATATTAGTAGCAAATTAAGTGTACATATCTTAGCTGTAAAATCAAGCATGCATACTTCATCCTGTAGCGCAAGACAATTGTAGGAATCTATTATACTGAGAAACAGCTGCATATGTCTCAGTTCTGCTACATGTATTCCAGGCAACTTCTTGCATGTAGTTTGAAAAACTGTCTTTAACGTATGCCTGCACATTGGAAACACAAAAGGAAATATAACATTCACTTTTCACAAACCACTCTCATAACAGGATACGTAACCCACATTATATAATGATGATGCCATCATCTGTAAGGACCACTATGGCAAGGCAAAAACATAATTCAGGGATGGTGCAATCATTAACTACTGTGCCCTTGGATGTGAGCAATGCTGCACACATGTGGGTTAAATTTTAACAGCAGACACTTTATATGTGTGTCTCTATGTATAAGTGTTTGTGCATAGTCAGATGGACATCAGACTGTATCCTGCTATCATCAATCCATCCCATGCAGAACTAACATCTTGACAGCTGTATGTGCTGACACATCCATTTTATACAGGTCTCCAACCTTCTTCTCACAAACATCCAGTGATTATGTTGCCCAGTGTAAATTGTCCAGCAACAGTATGAAACTCAGACTTGTACTGTGGTACTTGAATGAAGTACTGAGTTCTCTAGCTTGTGCAACTAGTTAGACAGGGGTTCTAATCTCACTGCAGTCAACTTGTGTGTTTGTGTGTGTGTGTGTGTGTGTGTGTGTGTGTGTGTGTGTGTGTGTGTGTGTGTGTGTGTGTGTGTGTGGGTATATGTGTGCTCATTTCATTCACATTTGAGAGACCCTTGTAGATCAGCATGTGAGACACTCCTACTACCATCTTCTTACATTGATACACTTCTGACATCATCAGCTATAAAGTGTTATTCTATACCATAAAAGTCAAGCTTGTGCTGTGGTGCTTGTGTTGAGTGCTGTGTTATGTACATAGGTAGGGGCTCTAGTTTGTCTACAGTCAACTCGTATGTGTTTATTCAAAAATCAGTATCATAACATTTTTAGAAAAGCATGTGAGTCCACAGCTGTCAGACACTCCTCTGAACATCTTGTAACATACACTGACGATATCATCCTGTCTAAAGTGCACTCTGATATTATTCAAGCCAAACCTGTGCTTTGGCAGTGATGTTAATTACTGTGTACTCCAGCTTTTCTAACTAGATATTTTGGGGTCTTAATCTGACAGCTAGCAGCTTTAATGTGCATCCATTCAAAAATTTGTTTTAGACAATTTTATACCAAGATGTAACTCCACATCCATGTCAGACACTCATCTCAACATATTCCTTGAGCATACAATGATCCTATATTACTCCACAAAGTGCAATATGACACTGTTAAAGTCAGAGATATGTGGCAGTGCTACTGTTACATTGAATTGAATACAGCATCTACACTGATTCTAGTGTAATGTTCAAATATGACCCAGTCTACTGGTGTGTGTGTGTGTGTGTGTGTGTGTGTGTGTGTGTGTGTGTGTGTGTGTGTGTGTGTGTGTGTGTGTGTGTGTATGTGTGTGTCTGTGTATATGTGTGGTTGGTGGTACATTACTGTCATTGTATGATCTCCTTAATTGCATTTAATTTCAGTAATAGTTAGGAAATCCTTTAATTTAGTCCCATGCATCCAACATCCCCTATTTGCCTCTGGCCACTTGACATGTTTCCTGCAGAGTAGTTGTGGTATGTCCTCATGTCAAATATGCATACTCACATCATGAAGCAGAATCCTTCTGTGAGCCTCTGTAAGCTATCTCTAGACCACTGCATGTGTGATTTTTAATTCTATCATGGGGTGGTGCACATGTCACATATGGAGAGAGGCGCTGTGTAATGCAGTCAAGCAAATACCCACAAAATATGCACACAGCCTTACTATCTTCCATCATATTGATATAAGGAACTAGCTATAAATGTTGTAACAATGTCTATGATTTTATATGATGTTGGTCATGAGTAATGACCTATGACCATAAGAACATTTCACATGTCAATGTTACTGTCATCAACATGTGTTATGTTGAGATGCATATGTACAGTGGGACAATAAGAGGGTATTACAATCTGTGATGTAAGGTAATGTATTGATGGCTGCTGCTACCATGTCATTACATGTTCCTTCTAGAACAGCTGTAGTTATATGCCTCTTGGGAACTGTTGATATGGGATGATAAGTATATTGTTGGCTTAGTAAAGTAAGTGTTTTTGTAGTGTAGCAGATCAACATTCTATACAGTTCTTATTCAACCATCACATTGACACTCGCAGTATGGCGCAGGTGTGCATGTGCATACCTACCATCTATAAATGCTCTGTGACATACATCAATATCACATCATACTGATTACATGGGCACATAAGTTTTGTTTCATCCACATGTACTGCAGTGATATACACAAAAATATCACATGTTCTGAGTCAATTGCAGCCTTGTGCAATTAATTGTACGCACAACTGTGTCACTATTCACAAGGGTTATTGTGGTGGTCAGCAGCATCATTGTTTGACTATCGGCGTTTATGTCAGTAAATGTTCTGCATGAGCCACAACTGACTCATTTTTTAATATGCTCTTATATGGTATCAGGCCACACACACAGCATTCACATAATACACATACAGACATATGTTGTGCAATTGATGTAATATGTGACATTGGCACAGTTGTATGACTGTGTAAACAGTACCAGTGTGTGGCATGTGATGCATAATCGAGGTGTATTTGTATTTTTTTCACAAAAAGCAAATACACAAGCTAATTAAAATTTAGACAGTACACCCCTATGAGCAGACTAAGTGGTATGTGACCTGAGTACACAGGTACACAGTAAGCAGAACTTCCACCAGTGTGTGACCACAGTTGTGACAAATCCCTTGTATGTAGCACAACTCCCGAGTATGGGCAGAACATCCACATCAAAGGACGTTGTAGTCCTATTGATCTCAGCCTTCATCACACCAATAATTGAGTACAATGCACCCTTTTGCATGTACCCCACCACACATCTTCCAGGGAGATTTACTCAGATGTATTACATTTGCCACTGTGAGTTCCCACACATCTTATCAGCCATACTTAATTATTCTTTGCGATGCATAACCATTAGAAGTTGACAGTGCAGGATGCCCTTCAAGTTGTTATACAGGATGCATGTGTGATGCACGTTCCTGTGATGCACCTAATAAATACATAGCTCAGTGACAATATTGATGGCATGGGTTACATTCATGCAAGTGTGACTTGTGGCAAATATATGTCATGTAAACATTTTATCTAGACAGGATTGGTAGTAAGGCACAATATAGATGTAACACTGTCCCTCATAATACCTCCATAAAGTTTTATTTTTTTAAGAAGGTGTGCTTTATAATCCATTTGTGTTATTGAATAATTATTACAGTTGTACACGTGTCTATGTAGACCATGTATAATAAGTCACAATCAAATATTTTATGTCAATGACACAGATTAATAGTGGTATTATTATGTTATGTGTCCATGATTGTGTGTGCTTCTTTTTACTATTGTCCATGAGCCTGCTGCTAATGCATCCTGAATGGTTGAGAGCTATGCTAAGATTACATTCATATTCCAGAAAATCATTTTGCACATCTTCACAATATGCACATACCCATTATTGTATATATTGTCCTTGATAAATGTCTTACCAGTGACCATGTCAGGGTGCTTGTATCACAAGCAATCATCTCCATTGATATGTGATCCTGTCTGACAGTCACAAATATACAATAACTGCGTGATGATATGACTATGCCCACACAGGAAGTGTAAGCAGCAGTACATATTGTATTATGTATGTATGTGGTAACAGTTTATGCTACAGCTGTCTTGTCTTTGTGATGTATGTACATTGACATGCCCTTCTCTGGTGTACATTACCATGTTTCACTTGCCTCTTCCTCTTTCTTCATTCCTACCATTCATGTGTGTGGCCCTTTTCAATACACATCCTTCCCCAGAATAGTGTATTGTTCATGGCAGTCTGTGTACCCTTGCTAATCACCACCAAACCTTTATTTCAGTATGCTGAAAACATGTTTGTACTGTACTCTGCACTGCCTACACTTTCCTATAATGTGTTGGAACTGTATTCACTGCCTTAAATTAAACCCTGATGGTCTTTGTTGCTGTCTGTGCAATGTCACAGAACAAGTTTGCTCTACAGTAAACTTGTCTGCATACCTGCATGTGTTCATGTTGCTTTACATGGTTTCCTGGTGGGTAGCATTATTGCAGGCAGTAAAACCTCACTTGCATCCTTGTAAATGCGGTGTGCGGCATGCATATGCAATTACCACTGCTGCTCATCATGCAAAAATGAAACCTTCATGTAGGCTTCGCTCTAAGTCTTAATGGAGTTTATTGAATCCCCAGGCAGGCCTTTCCTTGTTGTGGCTAAACATGTCTCTGAATCACATTTCACACAGACAGGTAAAATTTACTCTTTTATATGTAGTGATTTGCATTAGCACAAGTAACATTTCTGGTGTCCCATCCATGGAGTTTTGCCTTTTCTTCACTGTAGTGCAACCACAAAGTAGCTAATATGACCATAGTTTTTCAGGTGTCCTCCCTAATTCGTGAAAGAAACAATTTAGCTTGAGGTTAAAGCAAAATTGATTTTCCGAACAATCTGATAGTTTTGTTAATGTTCAGATATGATTCCCTTCAGTGCTTTTACTTCTGGTTGTAGTATGAAACATAATGAAATTCCTAGCACCTTTCAGGCATAATGCTATAATCTTTACAACGGTACCTAGTGGCCTTTATCAACAAAGTCAGCTAATTTGATTTACATTTGTGTGCAGCTGAAACTAGGCGAGTAATGTTGAACTACAGGCATTGCAAATAGTGATGATCAATGCATATATACAAAATAAGAAGCTGGTGAGATGAAGACTAACATTTATACAGAAGATGGTTACTGTTTTGTGCTGAAATACCAAATACATCTCCATCTGCTTTTCTGAAGTACTGATTTACTGTGATAATATGTGCATTACTGTTTTGTGTGTGTTTGTGTGTGTGTGTGTGTGTGTGTGTGTCTATGTGTGCATGTGTGTGTGCACGCTTGTGTGTGTGCATGTGTGCATGCGTTTGCATATGCTCATGTTGTGTGTGTGTGTGTGTGTGTGTGTGTGTGTGTGTGTGTGTGTGTGTGTGTGTGTGTCTGTGTGTGTGCATATGTGTAAAGTTTTACAATTCCATTTATTGTAAATTGTGCAACTTATATTCATTTGGCATCATACAAAAAGCAAAGGAGTATTTTTAAATTAAATGTTAAACTGTCTGTATCACCTGCATTTTCATTTGAAATGTTGCAGTACAATTTTTGTAAGGATGCTAATCTGTACTGCATAAACTAACATCTGTTCCATTATTCTGTCTCTTAGCAAGGACTGTTTTCAGATGAAGAAAATGTCTATTTAATTGAAAATCACATTTGTTCCATGCTTTTGCCCAATTCATTTGCATGGTTGAAAATCAGCCTGGTATGTTTTCAACGAAGCAAATGACAGCAGACTTAAAACATTAAAGTTAATGAGCAGTAACATTCTGCCAGTTGGTGATGCATCAAATAAGGAATAACTCCATGCTTGCAGCTGCCTTCCTCTAGGAACAAACTGTTAATTTGCAGCATGCTGTTTCATAACCAACTTGCTTATCTCATGACTTGGCTTTAATATTTGCAATCAAGATTCCTAGACTCAGGCAGTCTGCATTAATGATACTTCTCCCCAAGCATTCTTCAACAGTTCTTGCTTTTAGACAGCACTTGATTATGGATAATGGTAACAAAAGACACATGCAGTATATTCTACCTGTATACATGTGGGGCTGTGGGCAGTAGTAACAACAGGCAGATACATCATATTACAAGTAACGACAGTGGATATTTGCAAAGTATACACGTGTATAATTAATGTGCATGAAAGAATTTCACATTATACACCAGTTCTGATATCTGTTTTTGCAGAGACTGGTACCATAATAAAATACAGTAATGTGCAATAACGTAACATGTAGTGGGAGTATGAATAACAACCAACATTAACTTGTCAGCTGTTGTACAGTGTAGTAAACACAGAGAACACATTCACATGTATGCTGAAAATGAAACAAGCACTTGAAGATTTGTGAGATCAGGGAGGGCATGCAAAGAAACAGTTCAAGCTGGGTGAACACAGATGCAATTATGATACACCCAGTTTAATATTTTAATATACATCATAATGGACTTGACAAGGAAGAAGTAACAGTGTAAACCTTAGTAGTTTAACTTCAGAGTGAAAATGCAGAATAATGTATCTGAAAAGCAAGAACTGAAAAAAGGATTCACAACTGGGGCATAATTTATAACAGCAATGTAGATAGGAAGAGTATTGGATATATTTTTATGTTACACACTAAAAATAAGCAGAAAGGGAAGCCTGAAGGACACAACACAGAAAAATCCTCATCAGTATGAAACAACAAGCTATTATCATTATTTATAGATAGTTGTTAAGAAAATATCTATGATATTGCATGAGCTCCTTAAATCTCAGGTTTGCAACAGTATGCATGTTATAGACTATTAAGTGGAAGGCTTCAGACACAGTCCACATTGTTTATCAGAAACCACATAAAGACACATTAGTTGAGGAAGCTCATTCTGCCATGTGAAGCTCTGGAATGTTGCATTGTTAACATTCAATGGCTGTATCCTGAGCCTTTTGAAAAAATCAAGTTGTATCCTCATGGACCAAGCAAATATTCAGACCTCTACAAACATAAGAATTACTAATAATATGTAAATATCAAACTATTAAGCATAAACTCTTCTTTACAGGGGTAAACATTTATTAATTTCTAGGTCTTAAAATTGGATTCTGTAAGGTATAATAAAACAAGAAATATTAAATTTTAAATACTGTATAAACAATTTACAATATTTTAGTAGCTACTGAAGCTGCACATATATTGATGGTGACATTTTTTTCTAGCCAGCAAAGAGCTTTTCTTTGAGGTTAGGAAATTCTTCCTCTGCCATTGAGCTATTGAGACATTTGCAAAAACATGACTATTATTGCAATATGGACACTTATATGAACAAATATTACTATTTCTTCAGCAGCTGTATTAGACAGAGGTGAGATATCAATACAATTGTATTACCTAGGATGTGAGCCTTAAGATTTCAACTGTTGATATGTGGGACGTTTTAGCAATTAATAATATAAATATGCACAGGAAGTAATGGACATCTACAGGCATTATAAGTCTGATCCTAGAGAAAAGCATGGAGGCTTCATTAATGGTTCTAACTGAAGAAAATGTTTTAGAAGTGTAGCTGTGATAGCCAATCAGAGTTCTTGTAATTCTCAGACTATAACAATGAAAACAGAGAAGCTATCCTGATTCAGCTGTAGCAGGAGAGCACAGCCCAGCTACCTCCCTACACATTAGGGGTCACAGAGGAAATGTTCTCCCTTTGAAAGCACACGAAACTGTAAAAGAAAGCTTCATACTTTATTGTTACTGTAATAAAATTGTAATTTATTTTTGGTAAGTTTGGGGTTTGTACAATCTAGTCTCACAATTGTGATAGGGGCCAATGCACCATAATGTAGGTTATCTTCCACATTGCATATATGTAATGGGCAGGATTTGCTAGATATATTTTGTGCAAGAAACACAACCCAACAATGAGAAAAAAAAAAACATGTAAGAAAGATAACATGGAAAATTAGAGTCAAAAAATGCTTGGATACACGTAACTGTGATGCAACACAGGGCATAGATCTATTCCCCCTCATACAATAACTTGAGCAGAATCTAGAAAATATGCCCAGACATATGCATATCTAATATTTTTACACTATCATACATATCCAGTTACTCTGAAGCATGTGCTGTCCATGTAGAATGGACATAGATCATGCAAGATGTGTATGTAGATATAGAAGGCCTAACATCTGCATTCATCACTTATGTAGAGTCAGTTTGTAAACCAACATCCATGATAAGAAGCCTTCTGCTGTCTGCTGCCTATAGAGACGGCAAATGCACAACAACAGTAAACAAGAAAACAGCAGAAACATACTCATGGCTGATACTAAGTGTATGCTTGGATTTCAACATTAGTTAAGAAATGAGGATCTTCTTAAAGAAAGTAGTGCATGCTGGATCTTTTAAAGAGTCATCTCCTCCATCTTGCTGGGAAGCCATCGTTCACTGTTGCTCTAACCACAACAAGATATTTTGGACAGTGCAGGATGTAGTGAGATTAATGTGTTTAAAGTTAGCCTAATGCAAAAAGGAGTTGCTAAATGCATGGGAATGTGAGCAAAGCACTTACATTACAGTTCTTAGAGTTCATTAGATCTCCATAGAGTTAGGAACTCTTCAACTCTTGGGCTATTCCTGCCAATTCCCTGCTTTGTCACTCTGCTGGTAACAGGTAAGTTCAGTAGTTACACAGCCAAAAGTTGGAATATACAGCTCACGGTAGAAGATAGAGTAGGAGGTGGTAGAAGCAAGGCTGGAAAGTTTAATGAGATGTCCAATTTCAACATGCAAAGATACTGATTTAGCAAAGCAGCAATTACTTGTGATGCCATTACTTGCCTGTCTTCTCTGTCACTGAGCCAAAACTGAAGCTAATATTTACTTACTGATAAATATCATCCCAAGGTATGGCACTTATTGGTCATGAAACAGCCTATTTTTGACATTAAAAGTGTGTCTCATATGCACATGGATTTACTTATTCCCACCATGCAGGTGTGTAATGGTGTCCTTTGACTGCACACGTTATCATATCTGTGTGAGAAACAATGAGAACAGTGTAACGTGCTACAAAGATCTGTCCATATAGATGCTGTAAATGATGACATACTACATAAAACCAGCACGTATTTTACAGCACCTTTTTACTTTTGCTGGATATGATGTATATATACATTGACACTGATGCATATGTTAGACAAATGTTGCTACAATAACTCACAGGTGCATAATATTATGGCTATATTGACACACTGCACATTGATTCCGTTGTTATGTTTGAAATGTGCAACACTATCATTCTGTGTGTGCGAATGGAATATCAGGCAAACAGTGCACATGATCCAGGTGGTCATTTTTCATGCTTCCATTGGAATCTGTGTCATATACTTGTACAATCATTGCAGATATTTACAACTTATGCTCATGTTAACACATTGCTCTGTGAATGAAGTTATATTCTGGATGTAATAACAAGTGGTTATAGCAACAGCGTATACTTTTTACATGTGTCACTATGCCATTTATCAGTCATACTACTGAAAATATAACAGAATGCACAGACATTGCAATGCTACATACTGTACTGGATGTACAACAGTGAAATGTGAAATGTCCAGAACTGGCAAGCTGTGCAGTGTATGAATGACAATAAAACACATTATGCATGATTCTGTTGACCACATCTGTCAGTTCGCCATGGCAGAGATATACAGTATGCATGAATTTGTATCATGTGTAGCCATATACTATACATATGAACCACTACTAAATGGCACTGATTATGGATAATGCTGTATGTAATGCAGCCAGAGACACAAATCATGATCCTGTATTATCAGTGATGCAACATATAAAACACCAATTTAGCATTTCTATTCATACATTTATTCATTCCGTATTCTATTCACATGGCATGGACCAGTAATGCAGTATAAGTAGCTATTTTCCACTAAATATAATTTTTCACAAATACATTTTTGTTTTCTTGGGGATCCTGCAAACAAATTGTGGTACACAGCTCTACACAATATTTGTTGTGAGTCTATGCGTGTGCATTTATGCATTATTAAAAATGACTACACATCTGTCTTGGTAGAGCAAGGACCAGGATGACTCTACCAGAGACAGATAGCTTTATGTACTGTATAAAACATATATGTATTCTATATCTAAGTAAAACATGCACATTGTATATATACTGCTGCATTTGCAATGCCTGCTAGGTGACTGGAAAGGTTGCCAGCCAAAGGTCTTTCTTGAAAATGCAAGGTAAATGTTATGGAAGAAGAGAAGGGAAGAAGAAGGTAATCAGGTAGCAGTGGATTTTCTGTGGTATGACAGATGCCTAGTGGCACATGCAGGTACATGACACACTGTGATATTGGACCAAAGGTAACTGATGATGTTTCTTTCATAGACTTATGTGACAAAATCATGACAGAGTGCTATAAATAAACTGCAATATTAGAGTGATTTGAAATATAAGGCAAGGGACACTTAACTAGTGGACTGGCCACAGGGGTGTAAATGTCATCAGTCATCCACATCACACTTACTTGATAATCTCTGAATGGGAAGTTTGTAAAAAAATATTTAGGTAATGACAGCTCCATCTCAGGAATAAGATACTGTTAATTTATTTGGAAATATATGTGTATCTTGCGGTTGTATGTCATCTATAATTTTTTGCTGTGCACCATGTAATTACACACAGTGTTCCACTGATGACCCAGTGTTATACATGACACTTTCTGTATATGTCTTAGCATTGCCACTTAATGACCACAGATCACCCTCTTTTGACTCTGCAATTACTAGTATGTGCCTTCATTGTTTGAAATGCATCAATATACATCAAAACAATTGTTTTCCACACCCACATGCACATAGTATCACTGTGCTTTTGTGTGTATGTATTATGTGTGTGTTTTATACAAACAGCCATACAGTCATTGCATATCTTTTATATATTTGAAACGCAAATTACTTATTCGATGCTGCTTAAGTTTGTTTTTAACTGTGGAGAGCAGCATGTATTGCAAGATGTGTCCCAGGGAAGTGTATGTATGTATGCATGCATGTATGTATGTTGTATGCATGTAAGTATGTATGTATGCATCATTTTCTTGCTGCTACAAACAGTGCCAATGTTAACATTTTGGGGGCCACAGTAAATGTCAAGTTGGAGACTCCCTAGGCACTTTCAATCTAAATATCACTCTGTCACTGCCACCCTTCCTAAGCAACCTTTTATTTCTTGCTACAAATTTTAGTAGTACACACAGACAGACCTGTAACTACAATACTCTGAAATTACAACATGCCTATGTACCACAGTATGGTGGCCAGTTTCACAAAGGGTTATTTACAGTTACTGGCATTTAGTTGCAACAATGATACATTGCAGCAACTTTATGTACAGGTCTTGACTTAGGTGAAATGATGCTCAAGGCCTACTGTTTCAGACCCACCCTACCCCCACATGCACCCAGTCTTCCAGTGTTTCCCCCCCACCCATGTTGGGCTCCCCATACCATGCTCATTACATTTGTCTTCCTTTGCTCACATTTTGCCGTAGTATATAACATTTTCAAGAAGCCATAACTTTGTATATCCCCTGAAGTGTATTTTATTTATTTTTCTTTCTAGACAGCTTTTTCATCCAATGATAGCTTGAACAGAAATTATGATCAAGGAAAGAAACTGTGTTGTTGTTCAGCTTTTGTTTTCATTGCATCTTTTCAACATACCTTTCCTGACCAAGACAGCACAATAATAACCATTTAGGAAATAACTCGTATATGCCAGGGCCCAAAAAGCCATATGGTTATAAACTTTCTGGAATGCATTTTAGAGCATTTTCCTGGCTTTTTTATCCAATGGTGACCTAAAAAAATATAAGAAAAGAATTTCAGTCTTTTTTTTTCTTTCAAGGAAGACATAAGTTGTACCTAAGGATTAATACTCATTGATGACAAAATAGTAGCTCACAATAAACTAACAAGCCAGCTGTTGTCTGGATTCACAGCTGAAATAAGGGAACTGCATGCCTCTCTAACCCCTAAAAAAGACTGCCTATGTATCCCTTTGCTGTTAGACCGGGATGAAAGCAGAGGTTCCAATTGCCACAGTCATACATTCCAAGTGACTTTTGACAAACACATAGATAGCATGCCTCCTCACTCTACAACCCAAATTGCCAAAGGCAGATACTTTTATATATGCCTGAAGTGTGATTGTGAGGAGAGTGAAAAAAATAATGAGGCAATAAACTGCCCTTATACAAGCTGTAGTAATCTTCTTTGTATACCTCTGAGGTCTGTAAGAAATCCTCAGCCCAAACACAAGTTATAATAACCTTATGTGCACACCTCTAAGGTTTGACGGTGATAAAAATTATAGAAGTAATAACCATGCAATCCCACCATGTAACCTACAGCAGCTTTCTGTATATACACACACACACACACACACACACACACACACACACATCAGAGCAGGGCTGGTTTTAGATGGGTGCAGTTGAGAGCAGAGGTCATTATCAGCTTTATGCTAACAGTGTCATATCACAGCCCTATTCAGGTTAAAAAGCATAATTAGAAAATGAATAGATTTTTTTCTCCTCAGTTTCCCCAACCAGCAACAGTTTTTGTGGGGCCCCCACACAGTCAAGGATGATTAAGGGAGCCCTCTGTATTTATTTATGTAGTCTTGGTAGTGGACTCCCTCAGATTCTTAGAAGAGCTAAGTATCTGAATGTTCTGTGTTATATTTTATGCATTACTTTTGAAATTAATTACTTGCTACATGTTTGACTGATACTCAGAAGAATAATGCATGTGTCCTGGCATTAATGGGTGTACACAGATAAAATCACTGATACTTTTTACACATACTCACAAGAATAAGCCTTAGCAATACTAATTTTGTACTTATTTCAGCAAATAGCAATACATTGTGCAACACACTGGTACTACCACACCAGATCAGTGACTGCTGTTTAGCAGTCGTCAAACAGCAGCAGGGCTAAGTCACTTTTATTTACCTCATTGAGGAGTGATGCAAACCTGTCACTATCCCTATTTTCACAGACCTTCTCTGATTTTTCTCATAATTTTGCTTTGTCCTTCATAAAAAGTTTGATTTGCTTGTTAACCATTCAAGATTACAAACAGTTAATAAATCCACACATCAGAGTTTTATACTTATTGTGCCAAAAATGCTTGTTGATGCAAAAGGCATTATTCTACTAACATTTTAACTGAATTAGAGTAATATTTAAAACATGTTCCTGATTATGAGCCTTTATGCTGTTATTATTGGTATTGAGATGAATTCTTCAGCAAAAAAGGTTAAAAGTTATAGTATTTGGTGTTCTGTCAGTATTTATAAAACTCCCTGAAAGAGAAATCCATTCCTGAAAATTGGAAGCATCAGCACTTCTTATAATCCAAGGTTTACACTGGGCTGCTGATCTCTCTAGTCCTTACATTGCTCATGTTCATTATCAGCTTTATCCTAACAGGGTAATATCGCAGCCCTGTTCAGGTTAAAGAGCATAATCAGGAAATTAATATATTTTTTCTCCTCATTTTCCCCCAACCAACAGAAGCATGTGTGGGTCCCCCACATAGTCAATGATGATTAAGGAGGCCCCCTTGCAACCACAGGAATGACAGGTACCTTAAGCTGGCTATGTTGTTAGTTTTAGAGCGGAAAATGCCCACCAGCAGAGTTTAACTAAACCAGGGGCACTATGTCAGTGGTAAAATATGTCAAGCCTATTACTTGATAAAACACTGTTACTATAACCAGAAATATATTTGAATTTTAAATGAGATATAAATAAGAGTTATTACCCACCTGGTTTATTTAATGTATGAGATTGTTGTACTTGCTTTTGTTGGTTTGACAGATATCTTGCAAAATATCAAGATAAGATAACTTGCTGTGGCTGGAGGCCCCCGGCCACAGCAGGGTTTGCAGGTGCCTAAAGCTGGCTATGGCTACAAATGAGTAATGAGAATTTCTGTGGTCCATGTTAATAAAGTCACAGGTATGTCAGTGACAAGTGGAACACGTGTGATACTACAGCACACGGTAGAAGAGCAGTGTGCATCTGATACCATCTCAAACCTATTTAAGATAATGTCAGAACTGGGACATGCTGTGAAGAAGACTGATGCTTGAAGGAAAGTACTTTTTTGAATTACTGTGAAGGATTTAGAGGGAGACTTCTAACAGAGCAAACAAAGTATCCAAGAATCCAACAGTAACAACAGAAGAACCACTGGCCACAGTGACTGAATTCCAAGCGTTTATTGTCAACCAAAAGCAGTCTTTGCCAACAGGCTTAGCGTTTTCATCCAAACACTATTAGGACTTCCTCAGAACAACATAATGCTAAAATCCCAACCTTTAAATACCCATGCCCTTCCTACTTAACAGTCTTAATTACACATTAATTAATGACATCACAATAATACCATATAAAGACACAATAAAAAATCCCATACAAACTTATATACATTAAAATATGTAAGACAACCCTTTTAAAAACATGGGTACCTACCCTAAAATGTATTTCAATTTCAACAAAGCAGAAATACTCACATTGTCATTTATACCTGGGAAATTAGTTGCATCCAGACGCAATGGGCACTTTAATTCACAAATGTCAAGATGCACATCTAAAATCCTGCCTTGCACATCCTTAACCAATTGTTGGAAAACAAAAAAACTAAAGGCATGCCCCTGATGTGCAGAAATATGTCTAGCCAAAGCATTAGTGGGTTTCCCCTTTCTAATATCTAATAAATGCTTGTACACCCTATCTTTGAAATGCCTACTAGTCTTTCCTACATAGAATGCCAGGCAGTGCTCACATTTAGCCATATAGACCACATTTTGACTTAAACAATTAAAATGCCCATGAAATTGCACCCTGATCCCATTAATACATAGCCTACTCCCAGTTTCCATAATGTGATTACATATTGCACATCGTCCACATTTAAAATTACCTATTGTCCTATTGGTGCCATGGGATCCCATCCGACTACTCATCTCCAAAATGTCTTTACTGGACCTATCCTTCCTAAAGACAATTTCTGTGGCTCTTCCCAATTTGTGTTCAACATCCCGATCCAACTGCAACAACCCCCAGTTTTTTTGAATGACCTGGTGACCCACTCCACATCCTGATTAAATATAGTAATGAACATCAAATTACTTTCCTTCTCCATTCCATCAATATTCAGTTCTCTATACCTTTGTACATTCCTGTCCATTGTTTTTGTTGTGGATCTTGTTAAAATGGGTCTATAAAAACCTTCATTCCTTTTCCTTATAATCTCTTCTTTAACTAAAGTACACAGGGGTTCAGGGTAACCTTTCTTCATGAATAAGCCTATTATATAGTCAGTTTCACTAAGAAACTCCAACTCATCACTGACCATCCTGGCTGCCCTTACCAACTGCACTTTTACTATAGACTTTTTTTGATGGTAAGGGTGCCAGCTGTGGTATTCCAAATAAGAATTTGAGAAGGTAGCTTTTCTATGTATCCCTGACACCAAACACTTGTTCCTAATATCAATCCTTAACTTCACGTCTAAATAAGATATCATCTCAGGGCAATATTCATAGGTGAATTTCAAAAATTCCACCGTCTGATTAATGTATATAAGAATTTTTCCAACACCTCCTTTGGCCCTTCCCAAACAATAAAAATATCATCCAGGAATCATGTGTAATGCTTAATGTGGGCCATAAATATACTAGGGAATATGTATTCCTGTTCTCAGTATGATATAACATAGTTAGCGTATATGGGAGCACATGCGGCCCCCATAGCCACACCAGTCAGCTGTTTGTAAAACTGTTCCTGCAAGAAGTTATTATTTAGCATGGCCTACATTTATTTGCTCTTGGTCAAATAACTGGGTTTTGTTTAGATGTTGTTCCAACCATTCTAACCCAACTTCATGGGGTATCATGAAAAATAAATTACATACATCCACAGTAACCAAAATTGTGTATTCAGTGATAGTTGTGCCTCTTAACTTTTCTAAGAAATGCCATGAATCCTTAGTAATGTAAGCAAACACCCACAGCCCTTTCTGTAAATGATAGTCAAGGTATTTGCTGATAAAACAAGTCTTGGGACATTTCCCGTCCACTATGGGTCTAAACTTAGTTTTCTATTCCCTTGTGTATTTTTGGTATTCCAGATATATTGGAAACCATAGGATATTCATTTTTCAAATATCTGTGTTCATTCTCATTAATCTGCCCCTGATATAACATGTCATCAAGCAACAAGTCAATTTTTTTATAAACTATGTGGATCTCATTAATATTGCTTTCAATGTAAGTTTCATCCATCAAAAGCACTGCCATATTATCAAAATAATCATTTTTGTCCATTATCACTGCCTCATTTCCCTTGGTGGGTTTAATTATACATATATCCTTGTCATGGGCAATTTCTGCTAACACCCCTCTCTCCTCCATGGATAAATTGCTTTTACAGTACCTCTGTTTGCTCTTAAATCCTTCCCTAATGTTGATTTCACATGCCCTTTCATAAACATCTACTATATTGTTGGCATGGAGATTAAAACTACTAGGCCTTTTTAAACCTGGCACATATATTTCCATGGCTCCACTTTTAAACCACATTTTTAAATTCATCTTCCATGGCAGTTGCTCATGTGATGTTTCTCACTCCACATAAGAGAAGTTTTTTACGGTTAAAAGTGTACAGTGTTTTCACAGTGTCTGAAATTACACAGAAAGAGCAACCTGTGTCTCCTGGATGAACAGGGCCACATGCCCACTTATGCACCAGTTGGGTTCTCTATGTTAGGTGAAGATCATCAATTAACAATAGTGGATTGTATGTGCACATATATGCAAATGACAGCACATTAAGAGATTGAACCTGAATATACGGTTACTAAATTGGAAAGACATAAATAAATGCCAGGCATCCATCTGCATATTTCCAAAGAAAGATTGCCTTTTGTAGCTCTCAGTATGATGTCACCAGCAATGGAGGGTGAGATTAAAGTGTTGCCAAGCAGTGATCCAAGAGTGAACTGGCTATATATCTAGGCTACCATAATCTTCTGTCCCTTGATATTTGTATTTAGCATACACATCTTTCCATGAGCATACTGAGTTTTCAGCTACAGCATGTGCACTGCTTGTATTTGTTGTCAGCCCTTTGCTACATATGCACCATGTAGGTTCCAGAAGGTGGCATTTGCAAAGTGGCAAGAACAACTTCCTATTCCCAGGAACAAGGAAAATACTACATGCTGCCTATTCCCATTTGCCCTAGCTAATGTACTCTAATGTCCAAGATACTCATCTATCTTGGATTGTCTGAGTCCATTCAAGGCAAATAAACTTCTCATCAACACTCCCCATTGCAAATGGAAATCCTCTGCCCAAGGCACACTTTTCTTAACCAAACTAGCATTTTAACCATAACAGCAGGTAAAAAAAAATTCTCAAAAATAACTCCAGGAGCTAGGAATACATTAACCACTGCAACTAAGTAATTAAAATGCAACATTTTAGAAATAAGCTGCATTTTTACTTAACTGAGTTCTACCAACATACATGTTTTATGGATACTGATTAACATTATAGTTTCATAGGTGTTTACTAGGTGAACAACCACAATGGCCTTGTTAAACCTAACCAGATGCTTCATATTTTTAATGAGTATAGAAATAACTATAAATTGTATATAGTGTGTCATTTTAACTCAATGTGAATTTCATTTAATTAGGGTATTCTGGTTATCATATAATTTTAGTACATTATATAACATCTTCAGATTTCTTTTTATCTCCAAAATGTCTTGTCTTGTACCTAATATTTATTGTCGTGGGCCATGGCTGAAAAACCTGTTATTGTTAGCAGTTCACTTATGTCAACAAACAATAAATGCTTCTGTTTATAGACCCAGTGACTGCCATAATCACACCTTGTTGTTATGCACATCAGTATTGTGTTAATTCAGCACAGGAGTATTATATCTGTGCATTGTAAGATGTGTATTAGTATATTATGGCACCATTTAATGAAATAGTTTCCATACTTATATGAGAAGCATACTCTATAACATTCTCATTAACTGACTTGTTACAAGAGTTAATCTCAAAACGCTCCACTGCTCTGCTAGGCTTTGGAGAAATATGAACCAGCACTTCAAGTGTTTTATTGCCTCTTTTTTCAGTATGAACTAGACTTCTCATTAAAGTACATGCTTGGGCTTCAACAGCAGTTAGCAAATTCTTTTCTCTAAAGTTTAAATACTCTCAGCAACAACAACAACTAAGTAAAGACCTCAGAGATGGATATCAGTTTTAACTGTAAGTTGAAATGCAGAGAGAGTTTACAACTGCAGGTATTTTCAGAATTTTTAGCTTTGTCAGATATCCCCTACCCCCTGTTTTTAATCATACTTGCTAGTATGTGATATATTTGTTTTGCTTCATCCCTAAAACTAGAAAGGAAAAAAAAAAAGAATAAAAATTTACTATTCGATACTTCTGCCAATGGCAACACATGTAATACAAGAGGCAAGAGGTGTAGCTAAATTTCAGGCAGCTAGCCAAAGCCGATACACATTACATAAAGGTAGCTCTGTAGATATGCATTGTCTCAGATCAAACCAAGTACAGAAATAATTCTGCCTAAAGGACCTCCATTGATTTTTTCCCCTCCTCGACCCTGCTTGGTGTAGGAAACTGTGAAGTGCACAAGGTTCCCTAGCTGGTTTTCTGAGGCATTTACTCTTCCTTTTATATATTTTGGTTATGAGGAAAATACCTGACTAGATTTCAAAGTAAAGCATCTGCAAATAACTGTGTAGCTCGTGCTCAAGCATAGCATTTTTCTATCATAACATTTTGTGTGGTCATGTTGTAGGTGTTTTTGTAATAAACTATGCCATTGTTTTATATGTATTAATTATGAAGCTGCAGCAGTTTAGATTTTATTAATTTGGTTTGATTTTAATGTTAACACTATCTGATTTTTTAGTTTGTTTCCCTCAAATTAAGCAGTAGACATTTCATTTGTTAATCTTTAAAAATATTGGTGCATTTCGGTATAGAAAGTAATTGGTTATTAATGTGGGTGTCCTATGTCAGTTCACCCTGCTCAAGAATCAGATTAAAAAAACAAACAAAAAAAAAACAACAACAACAAAAAAAAAGAATATAAACACCTTATGAAACAAAGGCACATAGCCTGGAACACTTGGAAGCAAAACAAAACTCACAGAAATGTCAACCTTTTCAAACAACTTCATAACAACATAAAAAAGTTAGTGAATAAAGATAAGAAAACTTATTATTCCCAGCTTCAACATGAACACAAAAACAACCCCCAAAAATTCTGGTATTCTATATTAACCTTACTTAACCCAGGCACAAATAAAGAACACAATTCAGCACCAGAAGCCTCTTCATCTCTAGTAGCTGAAGACTTTAACAGGCACTTTATAAAATATATAGAAGACCTAGTGACAAATACGTCCAGCAACTGACCCTCCATCTCCATCACCATATCCACCAGCAATAATACCTCTACTACTACTTCTGATGCTGCCCAACATAACAGACATAAAGTCCATAACGACAACACATCCACTTTCTCAATATAGCCCATACCTACTGCTACTGTTAAAAGGCTACTGCTAAAACGAAAACCCTGCTCAACCTCAGCTGACAATCTCCTACCCAATACCTTAAACTAGCTGCTGAATTCATCACCTCATCACCTACCCGATAAGTATCCTAATCAATAGGTCTATATCAGAATCCCTAGTCCACAGCACATTGAAAATGTCACATATTACCCCCATCCTCGAAGGAGGCATGTCCAGAGAACCTTCCAATTTCTGTGCCATATCCATTTTATCTCCCATCTCCAAAATTATTGAAAGATGTATACACCAGCACCGTATGCAATTCCTTCTACAAAATAATCTACTCACACCAACTCAACATGGCTACTGCACTCACCATAGCACATCCACTACCTAATATCCTTTACAGAGACCATAAACAGGACTAGAGAAACAGGAAACTATTGTGTCTGCAGTAAAGCCTTTGACACAGTTTCCCGCCCCCTACTTCTGGACACACTCTCCAACTTACATTTTTCTCATACTACAATACAATGGTTTCAGAGTTACTTGCAGGATAGGAAACAAGTCATACATTTTCTCCCTTTCTCCATAACCCTGCAGGTGTCCTACAAGGCTCCATCCTTTGGTCCTCTACTGTTTAATATATTCACAAACATCCTACATACTTCTTCATCCACTGGAACTCTCATTCAGTATGCTGATGATTCTACAATTCTTTGCACCTCTCACACTCTTCCAGAGCTACTACCCATCACACAAAAATCCTTTACTGCCAATGAAACCTGGCTAACAATCACACAACTTTTCCTTAACCCTAAGAAAACCAAACTCATCCTCTTTCTCCCAAAAAAATCCCTCATCAGATATAGAACAATTTAAAACATACTCAACAGATAAAACAACTATGGAAATGGTACAATACACCAAATTGCTTGGAGTCATTATAGATAATCAACTGAAATTCGACCTCCACATCCAGCAAAAAATTATTAAGAAAACTTGCCAGAAATTAGGTCTTCTCTACAGAAACAAACACTTCCTAAGCACCTCAATTAAAATCAATGTGGCTAAAACTTTCCTGCTTCCCTCCCTGCTCTACGGTACCACTATTCTCAACAACTTACAAACTTCCAGTAAGTCCAAACTGGAACAGTGCTATAACAAATTGGCAAAGTTTGGCACAAGCTCTAAATACAGTACTCATCACTGTAGATCTATGCATAAACTTAATTTGCTTGAAGTCCCCAATCAACTCCTCTATATACAACTATCAATACTGCATAACTTAGTCTACAAGACCTCTGCCTGTTCAGTACTAAGGAATCTAATCAAACCATACCAACCAGAGGTCTAAGATCTGAAGACAAAAAAAAAAATGCTAAATATCTCCAAAACTTCAAAAAAAAAAAAAAAAAAAACTGGACAGTGTCTCTACTCTTGCTCTATAACAAAAGTTTGGAATTCTCTACCCATTGCTATTAGGTCTACTCTCAATTTATCAGCCTTAAAAATCTCATTAAAACAACATCTAAACAACACTTGGCTATGGACCTACTCTGTTCCAAGCTAATCTCACTTCAATTTCATCTTTTCTACTCCCCCTTTTTTATGTTAAATCTATGTATAAATATATGTGTTTGTCATCACTCAAACATAAACAGCGACACTGTTAATCATACATACTACATCTTAGTTATTACATATATTTTATACTTATCATTTATATATGCTGAAACATTTCAGTTGTTATTGTTAAAAATAAAAGATGTTGGTGTAAAATTTTGAAAGCTATGTTTGAATTGCTACTTATGTCTGTACTTGGAGATTTTCTCCCTGGCCCTCCACTGGAAATGGGTTCTGCTGACTCAGTTGGACTATCCCAGTAAACAAATGTCAAATAAATAAATAAATAAATAAATAAATAAATAAATAAAATAAAGGCACTATTTGCAAACTGTTTTAGACTAATATTCATAGATGACTAGTGCAGCTCACAATGCAAAGTAGTATAGGTAGTAAAAATATGCAGGGTGACAGTTATCCTTATCCACAAACAGCATGGTTATGCAAGGGATAATAAAATAATGTCAGATGCAGGCCATGCCAGTGAGTGCATAATGACATAGAAATGAGGAATTAGATGCAAATGTGCCATGCCACCTATCTATATCAAACAAAGTTCCTCATTAGCACTTTTCAAGAAAAAGCTTGATGATTGGATGGGAGATAGGAAATTCACCCTGGGGATCACTTCTGTGGCTCTGCTCGACAGTGGCACAGGAAAATAATTTTCTTGGGTGGCAAAAGCCAGGGTACCGTTTGGCTAGGCTTATATAGGCCCTAGGGCCAATAGCCTAGTACCTACCTATGAATCTATGAACTTATGTGCAATATGCCAATGAGTCAGCACTCAAAAGGGAGACTGATTCATAAAACTGTAACGCATGAATGCTGTGCCATAGCTCATGACAATTTTAAATATTTAGATTCATGGTGTATATGATGAGAGTGATGTTAGGATTTATGACAGCTTCAGTAACTCAGCAGGATAAGTTGGCAGACACCATTATAGCCAGATGCCCCAGTGCTACACATTACAGTCTTCCATGACAATGAAGAGGTGCAGGCAGCACCAGATGTACAATCAGCTCACAGAAGACTTCAGACCATTAATGTGTGGACAGGGAAACTATATCGCCAACAATGAAAATCAAAGTTGATGTACGGTAAGCCCATTCCTTTCGATATTAGGGGATGTGTAACTTTAACCATTTTCCCTACAAGGACTTCCATCGACCTGCTGGGAAATATTAGGTTTATTTCAGACAGCCTCATGTGTTCTAAATCTGTTCATCACCACTATGTTATCTGGTTCACCATGCCTGTAGAAGAAAGAACTGCAACCATGCAAGTATCTACAAAACTGCTCATTTCTCTCAGGTCCTGGAATCCATAGATTGTACATCAATTGCAAACAAAGTGTTAACTTTTTTTTTAAGTGTTAACTGGTTCAGAGGGTTCATGATGCATCAACAGGTTGGTCTTCTGCTCCCTGAAGTACAGGTCATCTGTAATGTTGAAAGATTTTTTACTAATTTGTCCATGTACTACAGAAGCAGTTCAAATGCTTCATACCTTTGGAACACATCTGAGTCATACCAAAGATTCATATGAGGGAACTTCACACAGTGTTATCTGGTGAGTATATAGAAATACATGTTGGATAGGTTAATATACAGAGAAATCATGCCAACAGGGAGTGAGTCAAGTCAAATATTGTGTGTGTGTGTTGCATGCAGTGGTGAAAAGTCTGTAGAACCCTGATTATTGACTCTCCACTCACAACTGTAAAACAATGTAAGAAATACCTTCTAGCCCCAAAACTCTGCAGGAAATACCTTATAAATACAGCGATGCAGAAATGAGAAACATAACAAAGGTGTATATACAGCCTACTGATGGGGAAATTCCTTTGTCTAGACTTGTCAAAAGGGGTACTGCAATACAGTTCAGACATCTACAGCAAGATTTTCCTTTGTATAGTATACTGCACTGCACAGCATAGCAAAAACAGATGTAGTGTGGTTAAACATCTTGGCAGACCCTTCCACATAGGTTATAGCACTAGAAGGGCATGGTGAAGAGTGCTGAGAGCAACTTACAGCAGCAGTACTGCAGCTGAGGTAGAAGCAAGAACAATACATTATCACATTGCAAAGGATGTGCATCTAGTTCACATCTATGGCCCATAACACAGATAGCACAGAATAAAACAAGGCTCCATATTGAAATGTTGAAACTTGAAATGCTGAGTGCAGGCAAGCTGAAAAAATTAATTTTGGAGATTGCTCTTCTCCCTTAAACTTCTTTGTTTTCAGGGAGCAAGCCCCCCTGCACCCCCTAATGAGGGGAGCAAGCTTCCCTCCCAACTTATATATACCAAATCCGAGATCGCCATACCTTGGAGAAAAGGGAATATTCCAAGAAATGGCCATCTTGGACTTAGTATATGTAAGTCTGTTTGCAGGTACCAACATTACAAATGGTTACCATAAAAATAATGTTTATGTTATCACACGCAGGCTGTTTAGAGCACTGCATGGACTCATCACACTGTGTATATATAACATCACCTATACCTATTCAGCTTAGCAGGTGGGTAAGGCACAGTTATCATCACATACAGAAGTAAGGGAATAGAGTGACATGACAGTGCAACACTATGGTATGGGCTAGGGTCATGAGAGGTGGGCACAATAGACAGACAATACTAGAGATTGTGGTGAGTAAGGATGACATCCTCCATTTGTAATCTAAGCTGCATGATATGAGCATTGTCCACTCTGTTGGCTTGTGATGTCAAAGCTTGATTTAGTCCATGGTAGGAAAAGTGGAGAACTGTGGGACTGTGAATGTTCTCGCTGATAGGTTGCACCATTTGTTAATTATGATATGTCTGCAGCCAAAGACCCTAGATGACATTCAAAACTAAGGGTGTTTGGCTTGTGCCCACAGGTGACAGGGAAGGGCAGAACTAAGGGAGCATGTTAGTGCTGATTGATGAGGCATGTTATTTGTTAAGATGAAAGAACATCATCACCCAAGACTGGCATTGCAGGATGTGCAGCAATAAGTGGCAATTATGCTGACTCACCAATAGTCTATGTAGTCTGACTTAGAAGGATTGGTAGACACCTTTATTGCATCCAATCTCTCCCCTGGCCACAAAAGGCATGGTCTGCGGAGGTATACTGAATGTTGGTTGCAGTGTGTATAATGGAGGCAGGATTTGCTACCAGTGACCTCAGCAACACTGTGTGCCCACTGTCCCTATACACCATGTAATTGTGCAGTTTCTGAATATTCCCCTGCAAGCATTGCACCACACTCACCATCTTCACAATGTTGAGGGTAGCAGCCATTTGTTTTTGGATCACTGACCTGCACATCTCTTGGTTAATGTCAAGTATATTACCATAACAGGGATGGCTTTGGAGTGGTGGCACCTAATTCCCCATTGGTCTCCTATGTTGAATATACACTTTCACATTTGAAATTATGTGTGTGTGTGTGTGTGTGTGTGTGTGTGTGTGTGTGTGTGTGTGTGTGTGTGTGTGTGTGTGTGTGTGTGTGCCTTTGTCTGTGGCTATATGAATGTATGCATGTGTACTGGGAATACAAGTGGTTCCCATTGTGGATTATCTTATACAAGATGTCTGTCATTATCTGGTGAGGCTGTGTGCTCAGTCTGAGCCACTACAATGGTCTCTTTAATGGTAACTGTGAAGTGCTAAGTAAGTGTCACTGTGTCATTGAGCCATGCCACTTGCATGTTATCATCAATGTGAGACAGAGTTCCATAATAATGTCAAACCTATGTTGAACTGCTGTGTTAAACACATCGCCAGTGGAACCAGTGAAAGTAGGAACTCATATGATGCCATTATATATCCACACACACATAAGCCCTTATAATCCCCAGTATCATGCATACTACTACACATTAAAATACATAAGGTTTGTTGACAGACATACACTATCATTTAGGTTACTTCAGTTGCAGAATAAAGGTGCCTGGAAAGACAGATATCCTGGTGGACCTTGTTCAATCCTTCTCTTCAAATATACACTGAAGTGTGATATGTTGCATTGTAATGGACTTCATAATTTGGTGCTTTCCCAAACAACATATTTTTTGCTATCCAGTTCTCAAATCCGTAGCTCCAACAGGTATGAAAGGATGCCCCCTTGACCAGTGAAAGGGCGTGGCATAAAAATTAACATCTTCATCTCACAGAAACAAGGTAGAGGGTTTGACTCTGACCTTGGAATATTGGCTAGGATTAAATAGACCTTTCTGGGCAATTTGCCTAGCATTCACCAGTTAATGAGACTGACAAATTCTCTGCCTCAGTGAGATGCTTCAGTCTTTTTGTGGTCAGTAACCTGTGGTGTAACTGTGTTGTTCAATGTCCCACCATTCACTGAATATGTTGTAGAGCCCTATTATGACTGACCACAGAATTTGTGTCCTGCACTGATCCCTTACATATCTTGTCTCAATAATGTTTGTCCCCAGTGCCACTTCTGAGGAGATCCATGCCATGTGTGCAGGAGCCATGTTGTAGCACATTGTTATCCTGAATAGTGAGCTTTTCTAGGTGTTGTTTCCCTAAGGCGGTCATGCTAGTACCATCTGGACCAGATAGTCTGCACCCCAACTAAAGGAGACAAAAGCCCAGATGTGGTCCTCTCCAATAAGGGACAGCTCTGTTCTCACCCTGTAGTAACTTCCTCCCTCATCACATCTGATCATAAATCAGTCACTTTCACCATAAGACTGAATCTGGAAGCATCCTCAAATACATTGGTACATATAGATGCATTTGCCCCACTCCAAAGCGAATATAATGTTAAAATAAAAAATAAACTCATATGGTTGAGCCAATGTATAAACAGGCTCTACAATAAAAGAAAAAAAAATGTTTGTATGTAATAATAACTGTAACTATAAAGATGTCAAAAACGATTATGCTAAATTTAACAAGGAACTCCAGTCGCTGATCAAATCAACCAAAGCTAGATATGAGTTAGAAATAGCCACCCAATCAAAATACAACCATATAGCCTTCTTTAACCATGTTAGGAACCTAAGAAACAATATTCAGTACTACACGGAGCTAATAGGAAATGATGTGGCATACTCAGACCCTGAGGAAATAACTAGCATACAAGTGGATACATTTAACACTAACTTCTCTGCCCTCTCTCCTCCAGTATATCCAGGTCACATATTTGCATCTGGACTCCCCTAAATCTCAAGAAGAAGAACCCCTTAAAGCGCTTTCCAAGACCTTGAGCACAGTCATGAGGCCATATAACATACAAGGTTGCCTCAACTAGCCTGAAACAGGACTGGTCAAACACTCTACAGAAGCTTTTCAATATCAGTCTACAAACAGGCTTTCTGTTGGACAAAAAGAGGACAGCAACAGTCATTCCTTTGTATAAAGGTGGGGCATCAACAGACCAAGATATTTATAGTCCTGTAACTCTGGTCATCCTCGTTTGTAGGGCTATGAAGAGGATCATTACGGAGGTAATGAATGAGGATGTAGGTAACCTTCATGCACTTGACTTAAACCATGTCATTTTTTTTTTCCAAAAGTAGTTCATGTCTGCTTAAACTTGTTAACGCCTTCAAGTTGGTTGCTGACACAGTGTGTGAAGGAAAATCAATACACATCATATATTTAGACATTGCAAAGTCATTCAATACCACCCCACACTAAGGTATTGTTGATAAACTCTTCCAGCTAAATATTAATCCCTATGTAGACATGGGATAGCAAACTGGATCACAAGTAGAACCCAAAAAATTAAGGTAAGTGTCTCTACCTCCTTTAAAAGACCCATCACTAGTAGTGTGCCATAGTGTTCGGTTCTTGGACCACTATCTTTGGTATTTCTTTCTCAGTAGTCAAAGCTAATGTAAAGGGTTTGTGACTGGCCAAGTTTGTAGATGTTGCCATCATTAAATCTCCAGAGGACTCAAAGATCTTCCAAGAGAGTCTTTCACAAATAGCTGGTGTCATAACCGTGGACTAAAACTAAATGCTAAAAAATGTACAACAGTGTCCTGTGTGGCAAGCATGATTCCCCCTATAACTATTATATCCACAACACATACCTGAAAACTGATTAGGTAGTTAGGGACCTGGAAACCTTATGGGGAAAACAAACTGTCTTTTGATCACCATGTATCTACGAATATAAGAAAGCCCTTTTTTCATTGCACTGATTATTAGCAAGGGTATGACATCTAGGTCCAGAGACGTGATCATTCCATTCTATTTGGCACCTATTAGGCTGATCATTGAGTATAATGCCCTCCAAACAGGTAACACAACTTGACCACCCAACACGTTCTTACTAAATTTAGTATCTAAATCATAAAAACTACCTTGGCCATCTCAAAGTCTTGTCCCTCTTCTCAGTATCATATAAGCTCCTCAGGGGTGATCTCTGCTTCATGTACAAAGCCTCAACAGACCCTATCCTCTCTGAGCTACTGCACATCCACAAGTCCAATGTCAGAATAAATACCCACTCAAGAGATGTAAAGCTCTTCTGCAATATAAATAAAACACATTGAAGGGATAGATATGCATTAGAGAGAACACGACTTATATGGATTCTATTTCCTCTCCACATAAAGCGAAGTACTTCTATAAGTTCATAGCTTTATATGTAAGTACTAGGCTAGCTGCCCTTGTGGGCCATTTTAAGTCTAGTCAAGTTTCCCTTTTGTGCTCAAAATAACCTATCCTATTTGGTTATATATTGGCCTTATGAATCCCATGGTCGATAATATAGCAATATATTATACTATGACATTATTTAAGAAGAAACTATTACTTTTCTTAAATAATGGCATAATATAATGCCTGTTTACTGCCCTTCCGCAGATGTCTTGGCATCCGGCAGTTCTGATGTAGATCTCCGTTGCCGCTATGTTAAATGAGTTTAACATAGCGAGACGAACCTAAAAACAAAGGACATCTCATCTCCGGGCGAGACAGTGTTTAAAAATGAGTTATACTAATGGAAAAAGTCCGGACCTTTTCCGCCAATCAGCGTTTGGGGATCATGGTATAATTACATATATTACCCCTAATGAGAATCACTGGGATCATACCATAGACATCTCTTACTCTATTCCAATATAATCTAGATGAATGGATAGGAAACCAAAAATTCACTCCTGATTTAGCAACCTTGTCCCTTATGGATATGGTGAAATGTACATGCTCAGCCCTGCTCTCGGTTATTTGTACTTAAATTACAAGAGCTAAAAACTTTATGTGAAAGAAGGGCTAGACTTCTAAAATCTACATCCATAGCCTATTAAATACCTATGTACCTATGAAATGCTGTAGGATGGTCATACGTATGGCCACCACCTCCCCCTGTTCTGTTCCTGGTTATCTGCTGTAGTTAGCAATATACATCACTTCCACCTGCTTATGCACTGTAACCATGACCACAATTTCTTTCCCAATTTTTGCATGTGTTTATCTGCTGCAGTTATTTTATATATAGCACTCCTATTTACATATTGCAACCATGCCTCACCTTATATTCCTGGACCCTCATACCCCTTATGGCATGTAATTCAAAATGTTTCTGTTGTACATGTGCCTCCCACCCAGCCACAAATAGATGGGGCTGTGCCATGCCATGGGTTCCCAGATAAACATGCATCATGATATCTGCCTCATTGTCACTGACATGCACCACAGGGATTTCTGTTGTTGCTGAGGTACTTTATCATGCTGGACTCCTTCCTTAAACCAGAGAAACTCCAAGTGTACAGCATCTCTACTGAAATTCATATTTTCCATGATTTTATGGTAATGAGTGGTGTTGCAAAAACATGCCAACTTCTTATATCCTGTGAGCAGAAGCCAATTGGCCCACAGCTATGTTAATGAAGCTATTAGGTCCACTGTGTTTCAACCACTGTCAACAAGCAATGGCTACCCAAACATGTTGCACTAACTGCAGATCATAGTGACCATGGAGCATGTGCAAAGTATGGTCTTGTATACCACAGCATGATGAAATATTTTAGAGCCATGTCTTAACATTGCAGTGCAGTGGTATGTTGCATGACTTATGATCCACAAATGTCCCTGTGCATACAAGGCTAATTCATGCAGAACTCCAACATGATTTGTCACAGAGAGCAGGTCTTTCCTGTTCAACTGATATGGGAACTTTAATGAGTACCAGCTTGGTAACTATATTGGGCGACTGAGATGCTGACTCATGCTACTAACATCATCCATTCTAGTGCCAGCATTAGTACAGTAATCTGAGATGACATCACCCTGACCTGCTTCATTAATGGGAGGCAGAGGTTAAGGAGATGAAGCCAAAATGCACCATAAGCTTGTTTTTTTTTTCTTTTTTTTTGGTCGGCACTATGTATTATCCTAACTGTTGGACACATAGGCATAGGAGTAAATGCCTTGTGATCTCATGGTGAGAAGTGAAAGTTGAATATGGGTGGGTGTCAAGGAAGGTAAGTGCTCCTCCTCCATCAGTGCCTAGGTTCATAGATTCATAGGAGGTTCTAAGGTATTGGCCCTAGAGCCTTTATAAACCTAGCCATGTTATACTCTTGTTCCTTTAGTTGTATGGTCTATATTTGCAGCTTGGATCTATGATCAGCACTGACTGCCTTCATCCAAGAGGGACATAGGTGACACCCCTGGGGTAAATTTGTGGTTACCCATCCAGTTATCTAAGTTACACTTAAATAGGGTCTTGAGAGGCTTTGTTTTATGTGAATTGGGAGATTGTCCCAGAGGAGTAGCAATCTCTGGGAGACATAGCTGTCTCTCAAGCATTTCCTGTTAATGTCACAGGCTAGGTTAAGATCCCTAGAGTGAGTGAATTTTGCTCCATTTGACGAGGATGTGCAGCATTTCCATTAGGGTATGGTCCGAGACTGCTCTGTAGGCCAGGCAGAAGTCCCCTCTCAGCAACCTATAAGATACAGAGAACAGTGACAGGCCCTTCAGTCTGTCCATATAGGTCATATGTTGAAGGCCGTGAGTTTTCTTGGTGAGAAACTTCTGTGGTCTCTCCAGCTGTGCAGGTATCTGGTACATACAGAAGGGAATGTTGTGGTCTGATGAGGGATGATTACAGGAGAGTTATAACATCTTTAACTCTTGAAGCAATGCCCTTACTTATGAGATGTGCAACACAGAAGGCCTTCCTTACCACTGTGGACACATGGTAATTGAAGTTAATGTTGTTATCAACCAGTGTTCCCAAATCTCTTACCAAAGGATTTTAACTAAGGGGGGGGGGGCTGTTAATATTGTAATTTGCAGGGACTTCCCCTTTGTTGAAAGGGATAATACCACATTTTTTTGCATTTAGTTTAAGTCTGTGGCTTTGGCACAAGTCATTTGTCTGTGTATGCCTTTTTGTAGTGTGTCAACATTGTTGGGGGACTCAATAATTGCTCCCAGTTTGCAGTCATAGGTTCATAGGTAGGTACTAGGCTATCTGCCCGAGGGCATTTATAAGCCTAGCAAGAGTGTGTCGGATTCCGCCGCCCCATTGATTAATTAACTGATCCTCTGTCAAGCAGAGCCAATGAAGTGATCCCAGGGGTGTATTTTCTGTTACCCATCCACTCATCAAGGTTTCTCTTGAAGAGTGTTAGTGAGGGTCTCTGCCTAAAGTAGTTTGGAATTTTTTTCCAAGGCATGGGGAGTTTTTGTGACAAGAATCTATCCCTCCAGCATGTTCTATTTATTGTTGTGGTGAGGTTTAGCTCACTAGAGCATGTGGCTCACAGTGACTTGGATTTCTTTAGGTGGAGCATGTCCATCAATTCTGAGTTGGACATGGCTTTGTAAGTCAGGCAGAGATCACCTCTGAGTAAGCAATATGCCTCTGAGTACATCCGGAGTTTTTTTCAGTCGGGCTGCATAGGACATATTTTTGAGGCCAGTAAACCTCTTGGTGAGGCACTTTTGTGGTCTTTCCAGCTGTTGGAAGTGTCTTTTGAGGTACGTCCCAAATGGGGCATTGTACCTTATGATGGGTCTGATCAGTGACGAGTAGAGGGGCACTATAACCTCTTTATTTCTAGATGCAAACTCTTTAGTAATTAGATGGGCCACATAGAAGGATTTCCTAACTATTTTGGCAATATGATTGTCAAAGGAGAGATTACTATCTACCTGGGTCTCCAGATCTCTTATTACCTCTTCTGTATTAAGGGAGCTGCCACCTATATGGTAATTCATGGGTGTTTTGTTTTTCCCAAACGGGATGACTATACATTTTTTGGAATTTAGCTTGAGGCCATGACTTTGACACCAGGTGTCCATCTCAGTAAGTCATCGGTGAACTTTGTAAGCCACAGGCCATCTATTTTCACCTGGACTTCTGCGATATAGGTTCCAAACAGCTGGGTGCCCAGCACAAATCCTTGTGGTATACCACTGGTAACTGGCATGCTGGAAGAGGTAGAATCCCCAGTTTTGACTGTATGAGTTCTGTCAGTGAGCCACTTGGCTAGCCATCTAGTGACATATGGGTTAATTCCCAGCTGGGTGAGTTTCAATGATGCCTGAGTGGGGAATTGTGTCAAAAGCTTTGGTTAAGTCAAGATAGGCTGCATTTACATTTTTGCCTTCATCCAGGGCTTTGGTGACATTCTTGAAGAAGTCCACCAGGTTTAATAAGCATGATCTACCCTTATCAAAGCCATATTAGTCAGTTCAAGAGTTTGGAGGCCACCTATGTATTTGTTGATAAGATCCACGATGATTCTCTCCATGACCTTGCAGATAAGGCTGTTTAGGCTTATGGGTCTATCGTTCCCAGGATCGGTTAATGGACCCCCTTTGTGCGAGAGAATTATTGTTACTGTTTTCTACTCTGCTGGGACAAAGCCAGTACTTACACTGTGGTTGAAGAGAGTGCCAAGTGGTTTCATTAGGTCTTGTTTTAAACTATTTCGTAAGCAGCTTGGGATGTTATCCAGTCTAAGAAATGCTGTGTTTTGGGTATGGAGAGTGTGGTTATGATCTGCTGTTTAGAGATACTAGGGAGAGGACTAGTGACAGGTATGCTTTGGGGTATGCCTGGTGGGAACAGCAATGTGATGTTTGTTCTAAATATGTCTGCTAGCAGGTTGGTGATGTCCTCAGGGTCAGTATGAGTGGTACCGTCCACTACTAGTTTGGCAAAAAGCTGGACCTTCCCTTTTAGATTTCTGATGTAGCTAAAGAATTCCTTGTGATTATCCTTAGCTAGGGATGCTAGTTTAGCTTTGTAATTGAATTTAGAGAACTTTACAAGATATCTAATTTGCTTCTTCAAGCTGTGGAGGGTGTCATTCATTTGCTGAGTCAGTTCTCTCTTGTTCTCAGTCATTAGTTTCTTCTTGTTGTTGTATAACCTTTTTATGCTTGATATCTACCAGAGTGGCTTGTTTTTTTTTTTTTTTTTGTGAGGACCTAGTTTTGATCCATTCAGGTACAGATGTGTTTATACATTTGTAGAGGTGTTTATACAGGGCATTTGTGTCTGTATAGGAGTCATTGTTGACAGTGGTAGCAGGGAGTTTGAAACTATTTATGCCATCACTTAGGAGGCTATAATCTGCTTTGGAGAAAATGTTCATCCTTTTTGCTCTTGAGGGAGTCAGGTATGATCGTTACTTCAAATGAGACTGATTTATGATCACACTTTACCAGGGAGGGCAACAAACAGGCGGTAGTGCAGTGACCCCCTATGTTGATGAGTACTAAGTCTAGGACATTCAAACCCTTGTGGGGGTACAGACTATTTGTTCTGAGAATTTGTATTAACAAAGTCCAGGAACCTTAGGGTGAGTGTGTTTGTCCTCATATATGACTCCCAGTTGATGGAAGGATAGTTAAAATCACCCATGACCAAGGTGTTTGGCTGTATAGTGAGTGAATCAAGTAGGTACAGGTAGGCAGAGTGGTTCTCATGGTTCATGGTGAGGGACCTATAGCTAACAATGATATGGAAAGTTACCTACAGTTAGTTGGACTTGAATTAGCTCTAGGGAGTCATACTGTTTGACCAGTCTTGAAGTGTATTTGTCTTTAATAAAGATGGATACACCTCTGCCTTTGGCTCTTTCATGCTCATTTTGAGGTCTGAATGCATGGAAGGCATTGTAGCCTTGCATGGCTGGGGTGCTCCTTGCAGCCTTGAACCATGTCTCTGTGACTGCACAGACATTGCCATCTCCCAAGGTAAGGAGTGCTTCATGTTGAGTGCAGTTTCCGATTTAGACTCCTAGCATTAAGCATCATAACCTTGTGTTGGTCTCTAGGTGATTTTTTTTTACATCAGGAATGTTGTTGTTATGACATTGCCTACAAAAGACACTATGGGGGGAAGTAAGTACCTTTGGCAGTAACCAAAAGCCAAGAGGTGATAGGGGAAGACCATCTCTGGCAAAGCAGCCTGGTCTGTCGACCATATATTTCCAGGCTGACAGACACTGGGTCCCCCTGGACTGACACCAGAAGCTAAACCAATTGCTGAAGTCAATCATTTGTTTTTGTTTATATTGTGGCATCATCATGGGTGAAGGTAGTATGCTGCTTAGGGCTAGAGACATACCTGCCTAGGGCACATAATCTGAGAGCTCAGTCATGTCTCTCTTCATATAATCCAGTGAGGTATGTCTCAGGTCATTCACTCCAACAAAGACTATGACAGAGTCATAACCATATTTGTTGCTGAGATACTTGAGTCCGTGCATGATCTGATGGATCCTGGCACCAGACAGGGAGCTGACCGTGACCTTCTTGTTGAGCCTGGTTAAGGGGACATTTGTGTGTCTCACTATGGAGTTGCCTATGACTAAGACATTTGGTGTTGATGCGTTTTGCCTTAGGGGCTTATTGGCTGAGACAGTATTACGTGTATTATTATGTGTAATGGATTCTGTTGGGTCTGCAGTATGTGCCGTAGGTTTGCGCTTAGAAGGTCTCTGATCTTTAGGTAAGCTTCTAGCAAGTACCTCCATGTATGATGATTCATGTGTTGTGAGCTTGTTATGTGCAACAGGTGAAGTGTGTGTGCTGAAAACCTGTTTGATATTTGGTTTGTTATGTGCGAGAACTGATTCCAAATTCATAGTATAGATACATCTTTCACATGGTGTATTTGTTTGTTTTAGGAGTAACTTGTTGTCAGCATACACAAGGCAATTGCTACATTGCCTCAGGATGCTCACATCAATCAGGCTGGCTGGGGAAATGGTGGGAAACTGTCTGTCCAGTATGGGTATAGACTGTAGTAACTAGTGGGGAGTGGGCTTGATGAGCTAGGTTTTGCTGTAAGACTAACAAAATTGCTGATTGAAGGCTCAGTGTCTGCTAGTCTAAAAGTTTATTAGCTCTGGTTTAAGCACTTGGGCTTCAGGCCAGTTATTTTACATTAAGAAGGTATGAGGTCTGCACTCTTGTGGGAGGAGAGGCTGGATTCTGCCCTTCTGAGCTGGGAATTTCTGGTCGCAGGCTTATTGTGCCTGCTTATTTGAACTGTTTATTTCTGAAATTGGTGCACCTTGTTGCTGTAGCATAGACCAGATTCAGGCCTCCTGAATCTACCTTTGTTTATATAACTTGAGCACTGATCCAGACCATCTTTTTTTTTGGAGAAGGTTCCCCTGCACCTTAGTGGCAGGAGTGTGCAGTTAGAACTTGTCTGATTGAAGACTGCTGGAATAGGGCTCAGTTTTGAGCTTTTTTTCTGGTTAATTCGGTAACTTGTTTAAATCAGTTTGTTTTCTATTGTTTTATATATATAAAAAAATGTACTTTATTCATCTGCTTTTACTGTATTTGTGTTTCTTCCTACTTTATTACTAGGGGCATTGACTACAACTCTGATCTGAGATATATAACAATAAGTATCATTTCTGTGCATTTAAAGTGTTTTTTTATTGTATCTGCTTTATTTCCTGAAAAAAAAAACAAACAAAAAATACTTGTTTCCCACCTTTCTAAGCTAGTATAGTCCAGTTTTTAGGTTAGTGTTGAATTCAGGGCTGTGTTACAAGTCTCTGTGTTTGCCCATACCTTACTTGGATAGAAGGAAGTTTCTCTGTTCACCTGTGAGAGAGGGGAGCTTTGAGCAGCCTATCTGTCCCTGGAGGAGTGGCATCAGCCCAGAAATTAGTAGTTTATTGTCTATTTTGGCCTAATTTCTATCTCCCTGCTATAAAAATGCATTTGCCCCAGTTTTGCACGCCGGGCAGCGCCGGTTAGCTAGGGTATAACTATTCCTGGCTCCACAAAGTCTCCTCTTCAATTTTTCCCTTGGAACTACACAAACTTTCAACTTAAGCACTCAAACCATTAATTTCTCAGGCCGGCACTTGCTCAAAACTCTTAGCATGCACTTATAAACCCTAGCACTTGACCTCCCTATACTGTACAGAAGGACAAGACTCTCTATTTGACCTTACCAGCTAATCAGTAAAACAGTTCACTGTACCTATCCAGACATGTCCAAAGGGCAGTTTCAGGTGTACTCTCCAGTCCAACTGGTGAATCTGGGCATTTTGAGGCAATGTTACAGCTGCCTCATGTACACAGACAACCCTCTCCTCCTACCACCAAACACTAATACATGTGAGAGATGCAATTATACAGCCAAACTGGAGGCTAAGCTCTTTCAACCCAAGACTAGATCAGACAGTCAAGAGGAGAAGGAAAATACTTGCATCACACTACCAGTCTCACACAGACCCACTAAGCCAACACCAGCAAATAATACAAATAAATATATGAAAACATACTCGGAGGCTCTAAATAAAAATCTGCAAAAGCAACAGAGACCTCCAAAGCAGACATCCAAGCAACCTCCACCCCCCAACAAAAACCATGAAACACATACTTCACAAAACTAGTGTGCCATGCAATCACAGCCCTTAAGGCAAAATAACATACACAACACACTAATAATAGGTGACTCTATAGTGAGGCACACTGACGTCCCACTCGCTAGGCTGAACAAGGAGAAGGTTACTGTTAGCTGCCTGTCGGGTGCCAGGATCCGCCACATAACAAGAGCACTCAAGTCACTCCAGAACAAGTACAAATGCAACTCTGTCATTGTACATGTTGGTGTGAATGACCTCAGCTGTACCTCCCTGGACTACATGAAAAGAGAAATGGAAGAGCTCTCTGATCACATAGCCCAGGCTGGTATGACCCTGACTCTGAGTAGCATCCTGCCCTCACCAAGAATGATACCACTGTATAAAGAAAAATATTATCAATTTCAACAATTGGCTAAGTTTCTGGTGTCATTCAAAGGGGATCCAGTGTATGTCCGCCTGGGATGACATGCTCGATAAGACACACTGCTTCGCTAGAGATGGCTTGCACCTGTCACCCTTAGCCTGGCCAAGGCTCTTGCCACTCCCATAGTGCCTTTTTTAGGCAAGGCTCAAAAGACAAACCCACCATTATAAATAGCACAAGTAACAAAAAACTGAGGGTAGTGCTACTCAATGCCAGAAATCTAAAGCTCAAAATGCATGCACTCGAGGCACTCATCAGTATGGAGAAAATCTATATATATGCAGTAACGGTAACCTGGTTTAAGGTTCCAGAGAGCACCCCAGCACTACCAGGCTACAACTCATACCATACATTTCGGCCACAGACCCAGATCAAAATACAAAAGGTGGGGGTGTAACCATATTCATCAAGGATACCTGCACCTCCAGGTTAGTGGCACAGTATGATGCTTCAGACATCATACATGTGCAACTAACAATGGGCAAAACTGCAATTCAAATTGTAGCTTGCTACAGATCACCCACCATGTCCCAGGACCCCAATTCCACATATCTGGAAACACTGGGAAACATAAAGGTCCTACCAAACACCCTAATATTGGGTGATTTCAATTACCCAAACATTAACTCTGAGAACTACTCAAGTACTAACTCCCTTGCCCAACATTTCCTAGAATTTATAAAATCAAATGCCCTGGATCAACTGGTCAACACTCCCACCAGAGGTGACAACATATTGGACCTGGTCATCACCAACATGGACAACCGGTGTTTTACACCAGAGGTCAACCCCTCACTGGTTAGATCTGACCATAAACAAATCACTCTGGATATCCACATTCCGCCCCCATCACTGGTCAAGGAAACCACCGTGACAAACTTTTCAAAAGCAAACTTCACGTTACTTAAGACCGAGGTGGAAAGTTTCAAAGCCCCCATGCTAAAGGATAATGCTGTCCAAGCTGCAAAATCCTTTACTAATGCATTCTATGGGCACCTACAAGAATGCATGGATCGTGCTACCCCAAGCAAAACCAAGACTCACTCCTCCAAGGAAAGGAAATCAGTCTGGTAGACTCCTGCCATAAACAAGCTATACAACAGAAGGAAGAAACTAGTACAGAAAAGAGAAAAATCCCAAGAAGGGAAGACATCCCTGATCATTATCAGCAAGAAACTACAATCCCTCATAAAATCATCCAAGGCTAGCTTTGAAAGAAAAATTGCCAAGGACTCCAAAGATAACCACAAGGCATTCTTAAGTTATGTCAAGAATCTAAGTGGCAATGCTCAGATCTGCTCAGAGTTAGTGCAGAATGGCACAAAATACACTGAACCGACCATTATCACCAACATCCTGGCAGACAGGTTCAGTGCAAACTTCAACCCCCCCTTCTCACCCCCAAAAGGGCCCATAACCATACCAGAAGAATGTAGACCCCCTGAAATCAGACACTCATGTTAAAACAGCCCCTCTCCAAAGCAAAAACACAGCATCAATGGGACTGCACGGTGTCCTAGGCTGTGTCCTACATGTGCTCAAAGATGAACTAACCCCTCACCTAAACACACTGTTCAAACTCAGCCTCTCCAGAGGCTACATACCCATAGAGTGGTGCACAGCAATGGTTATTCCGCTCCACAAAGGTGGAGTCATAACACACCAGGGGAACTATCACCCTATAAGTCTGACTAGCTTGGTCTGCAAGGCTATGGAGTGCATCATCATGGAACTCATTAACAGAGACATTGGGAACCTTCAAACACTGGACCCTACCCAATTCAGCTTTGTTAAGGGCAGATCATGCCTCTTAAACCTGCGGACTTCTTTGAGACAGTTACCAAGGCTATAGATGAGGGAAAGGTGGTACCCACAGCCTACCTAGACCTCACAAAGGCCTTTGGCACCATTCCCCATTCGGGTATTATAGACAAGCTCACCAGCCTGAACATAAACTCCTATGTCACAAGATGGGTTGCTAACTGGCTCATGGAGAGAACCCCCATGGTGAGAATTGCGGGAGCTAGTTCTGACTCTAAACTGGTTACAAGTGGTGTTCCCTAGGACTCAGTCCTAGGACCCTTCCTGTTCAACATATACTTCTCAGAGGTACAGGCAAGCACAGGAGGGCTATGGCTGACCACGTTTGCAGATGACTGCAAACTAGGGGCTATAATTCACTCTCTGGCTGACACAGTCATCCTCCAAAAGGGTCTCACTGAGACAGCTACCTGGTGTCAAAATCATGGCCTCAAGCTAAATGCCAAAAAGTGCATAGTCATCCCCTTTGGAAAAAACAAAGTACCCACAATCTACCACATAGGTGGTAGTCCCCTAAATATGGAAAACGTAATAAGGGATCTGGGGACCCAAGTAGATAGTAAGCTCTCCTTTGATAATCACATTGCCAAAGTGGTTAGAAAATCCTTCTATGTGGCCCTCCTAATCACAAAAGGGTTTGCATCCAGATCAAAAGAGGTCATTGTGCCCCTCTACTCATCACTCATCAGACCTATCATAGAGTACAATGCCCCATTTGGCATGTACCTTACAAGACACCTGCAACAGCTGGAAAGACAACAGAAGTACCTCACCAAGAGGATCACTGGCCTCAAACAGATGCCCTATGCAGCTCAACTGAAGAACCTCCAGCTGTATTCGGTTGCATACCACCTACTTAAAGGTGATCTCTGCCTGACATACAAGGCCATGTCCAACCCAGAATTGATGGACATGCTCCACCTAAAGAAAACCATATCCCCTCGAGCCACATGCTCTAGGGATCTAAACCTCACGACAACAATAAATAGGAGGTGCTGGAGGGGTAGATTCCTGTCCCAGAGACTTCCCATGCTTTGGAACAAGAGTCCAGTCTACATTAGACAGAGCTCCTCACTAACACTCATCAAGCGAAACCTTGACGAGTGGATGGGAAACAGAAAGTTTACCCCGGGATCACTTCAGTGTATCTGATGGACAGAGGCACAGGGAACTAATCTAAGGCATCTATATTACATTATCATATGATATAAATATGGAATGCTATTTCATCGTACTGATAATGTCTAAACCACAAAATATCGAACACACGGAACAGCAAATTTTTTCCCAGGGAAAAAATTTGCTGCTCCGCAAAAAAAAAAAAAAAAAATATCCCTCCTACTTAAATATATCAACTTCGAGATTGCACCATAGTGTAGGAAATGGCAAAGTCCCAAAGACACCCACAATTTTTTTTTAGCCGATTTCGGCTGTTTAAGCATAGGGCAGTGGCACACAAATGGGATCGGGCCGAAAATAAAAAAAAAATTGAAATAAGCATTCTATCCAAAAATCACAATGTTGCCATTATACTGAATGGTAGGCAGAAGACAACATGGCCAGTGAATAGTGGTTGCTAAGGGGGGAGGCTCAGTGTAAGACTTGTAGCAAGGCATTAGTAGGCAATCCTATGCAAATGAGGGGAATGATACTGAATCCTAGATTCCCCCTCATGGCTAGCTTGCACCCAACCATGTCAGTGCAGGAAGACCATGGTGCAAGCCTAAGAGCTAGCTGACATCATAGAGGGATGTTTTAGGCATACTGTAAACTTATTGGAGCCCTGTTGCTCCGGTTTGCCCTTGGCTTAACAGAGTTAAGCAAGGGGGTGTGTCTGAAGCTGCCAAGCATTCTTTACATTGCTTAAGTGGGTGCGGGTGCCACACACTGTGTTTTAAAGGAAAAAGAAAGTAAACCAGGAAATAGCAGCTCCATGCAAATCTGAGCAGTGTGTTTGTGCAGCGTGCCCCTGGGCTTAAATATGAAGGCAATGGGAAGGGAAAACAGCAGTAGGAAAGTAAACAAGGAGAACTAGCATAGTTGGCAGGTGAAATGTATCAGAATCTGCCAATTAAGAACCCAAAATTGACAAACCGCAAGTGAAAATAGATGAAGTGCAGGATATTAGGTAAAAAGTCCACAGATGAACAACTGGCAAAAATCCAAACTCGTTTATTCCATTCAATTACGTGGAGACGAGCAGAAATGAACTCAACCAGGCATATAACAGAATAAAAATGTTCCTTAGTGATCTATACACTGATGGTATTATAGATATTAACCAACTTACTTATATTACGATGTTGGCACCCAGAATTCCCAAGATTTTTGGCATACCAAAGTTACACAAAAGTGTGTTAAACCCACCTTTTAGAGCTTTGGTAGATGCAAGGCAGTCCATAACTTATCCATCTGCAAAACTGGTGGACTGCATTCTTAAAAAATATGTGGGTTCAGAAACACAAATACTCAAAGACTCTTGGTCCTTTTTAGAATGTATTCAGAATGTACCATTTGACAAATCTGGAAACTTTCTAACTATTGATATCTGTGAACTATATTCCTGTATTCCACATACTGTAGGAACTGAATGGGTAATTGATTTCATCAGAAGTAAGGGAGCACAAGACAACGAATGCCTACTGGTAGAACAACTACTAGATATAATTTTAGCAAACAACTTTATTTACTTTGAGGGTTTGCTCTTTAGACAAAAGATAGGGGTAGCCATGGGCTCCCCAATGGGTTCGAGTTTTGCTAATTTGGTATTAGCACATTGGGAAAATGAACATCTACTTAATAGTGAATGGATGAATCAAATTCTTTGTTATAAAAGGTTTTTAGATGACATATTCATTATTATTAAGGGAGATGAACAACTTGCTAACCAATTGGTGGATTACCTCACCTCAACCACCCACTTCTTAAGGTTTACAAATAATTTTCAGTCAACCACAATTAACTTCCTTGACGTATGCTTAACTAAAGATTTGGATAAGTACACGGCCAAGATTCATAGGAAGGAAACTCACTGTAATAATTACCTACATTTTACAAGCATGCACCCCCACCACCAAAAGAAATCAGTTGTCAAAGGGCAACTAGTCAGGGCTGCAAGAATGGTAACAGTTGATCAGGAATTCAATGAGGAATGTAACTTGTTGTATGACATGTTTATAAACAGGGGGTATCCAGACTCATTTTTACAAGATATATTCAAGGAAGTAATTGAAAAAAGAAGCAAGGGTATTTACTTACCAATCTTAAATTCCCAAGCTAGATCTTACACTATTTTAGGGAACAACATTAACCTTGAACAAACCTCGTATACAGCTATGACCAACGTAGGACAAGAGTCTGTTGATTTGGAGGCAAAAAATAAGGAAAATTTTAGTATTGCATTTACTTTTACTTATTGCATTGAGGCGTCAAGCATAGGTAACATAGTCAGGAAGTACTGGCGTTCTTTGTCATTAGACAAAGAGCTAGCACGCATTTTTGATTATGGCCCAATAATTACATATAGAAGGGGCCACAACCAGAAAAAGTTGTTAGAAACTAAAGTTAAGACCAAAATACTTAAAAGAGGTACGACACAATGTGGACATTGTAAATATTGTTCCTACATAGACACCTCCGAAAGGTTTAACATCAGGGATGAAACCTTTCAAGTTAGTACATCTTGTAACTGCAATTCGAAAGGAGTAGTCTATCTGGCTCAATGTACAAAATGCCCTTCATTCTATGTGGGCAAAACCGATAGACGACTCCGTGACAGGATCTATGAACATTGTTATGCAATTGTCAAAAACAAGGATGACAATGCTTTGGCTAGGCACTGTACAAAACATCCAGACCATAAGTTTAAATTCATGGTTATAAACCAAATTATGCAAAATTTTAATGATCAAGGGTTGGTCAATGACATTTTATTGAAATTAGAACTGGAGAGAAACGAATTGAAATGGCAAATAAGGCTAATGGCTTGCACTTATCCAGGCTTGAATGAATGTTGTTCTATCTCATGTATTTTAAAAATTAAGAACCTACTAAGATAAGGTTAGGTCATTTAGACCTTAATGTACACCTCTTTGACACCAGGTGTCTGTCTCAGTCTCTTTGATTATTGGTTTCAATATCACTTCAAACTGGTTGTACTACCTATTTTTAACTGTCTTTTAAGATTAGAGATATTCCGGTTACATGGAATGGTTTTATAAAAAACCTTATAGGTCTGGCCCTAAAAATAGACGGGCTTAAAGGTCAACATATAACAATTGAGATTCATGTAACCTGTGAAATCACTAAAATAAATTAAAACAAAATACAACTTATTAAAATACAATGAATTATAAATGTAACAAAGTTAACAAGTGGGCCATAACACGATCTCTATGTTCTTTACATATTAGAACAAAGTACTGGTCTAAATTTCATGAAATCAACAACACAGACATACAATCAAAAATACAGTTTAAAAATGTAGCTTACTAATCAAATAAATAACAAAATTCAATATTGTAGCTACAACATGAGTTTCATTTTTTAACTCATTGAAACCATTTTAATATTTGTACTTATTTTTAATAAACAAGTGTTAGATTATGAACTAAACATTTAATATACATAGTATTTAATTATTGTTTGTATACATCGATTTAATATGTTGAGGTTTTTAGTTGGATCTTATTAGAACATATACTGTGGGATTTTCCCGTAGTGAGTGTTGTATTAACTGTGGGGGTGGAATTTAGAAACCATAACTATTTACACTTAATACTTGTTTTTTTAGAATTTACTTCATATTTGGAAGTTTTAATGTGTTAGGCGTAGCACCGTACATCAAATGCTAATTATGTACTACAACTAGCCAACACTGGTATTTATCACCATTCTTAACTCCACTGAGTACACCCTATAGCTAGGCTCTAACTTGTGGTTGATGGACCTTTGGTTAAGTGTTGCAGGGCAACGTACTGGTCAGGTAATGATTATTGCAGGTCCCTGCGAGTTTGTAGTATACTGCAAAACATAGCAGCCTGCTATACTTACAACGGACTTTTTCTTATAGGGGTCCGTATTTACGAGTGGAAGACAGAAATATTTTTGATACTCAGAATTTGATATTTGTTTTAGTGATGTCCACTTCTGCTTACTTTTTACTAAGTATCGAACATACCTGTTCTTGCAATTTGAAAAACTACGTGGTAGTGAATGTTTTCGTGAGCGGAAAAAGGACATGTTTCTTTGTCTATTATCTAGTATTAGATTTAGCGACACTTTTACTTATTCATTACTTTTTTAAGTATTGAATAAAATTATTCTTGAAACTTGTTCTTGAAACTTGTATGTACGAAAAACAATGTGACAACACATGATTTTGGGAGTGGAAGAAGGACACCCTCCCTTGTTTACTATTCAAAATTAGATACAGCGACGCATATTATTGCTGGCTTTTAACTGTTAAGCACCTAACAACAATGTTTTGGAACTTTAGTTGTAAAAGAATTTTTTTGGTACAAATGCATACTGCTTTCTATTCAAAACTAGTCTAGCGATGCACATTATTGCACACTTTTTATTGTTCAGCAATCAACAATACTGTTTTTTGAACCTTATTTGGAAAAGAAGTAACTTGGTACAATTATATACTGTTTGAGCATTTACCATTGTCTAATTTTAATTTAACTCATCAATCACGTCAGAGCACTAGTATATAAGCACTGTGATGGTAGGAAGTTGTTGTCTGAAGAAGTTCCGGTATTTCCTGGGACGAAAAACACTGGGAGTGTTTAACGTAATTGAATGGAATAAACGAGTTTGGATTTTTGCCAGTTGTTCATCTGTGGACTTTTTACCTAATATCCTGCACTTCATCTATTTTCACTTGCGGTTTGTCAATTTTGGGTTCTTAGTTTGTTCAAATCCAGAATCTGCCAATTACACAGGCAGCAGCACAGCCCAGCCCAGCACACCACTATAAACTATGCAAACACATTTCCCTCTGTTTTTTCCCACAAACTCTACACCACCAGTGTACACAAGTGGGGAAATTTTACCAAACAAAAACAAAAAAATGTTAGGGGCTGCAGCAGCATGTGGAAAAGGCTGAGGGTGGTGAGGATGAGAATGCTGATGACCAACCCACAGTGAGGAAAAGGAGAAGAGGGTACAGTCCCAGGGTACCCTACCAGGGGCAAAATGAGCTAGAGATAGTGGACTGCTATAAGGTGGACAGGGACCTCCTACAGCAAACTGTTGAACTGTGCTAGCCACACCTCACACACAGAACCAACAGAGGGGAACCCATCCCAGTGGATACCAAGGTATGTCTAGGCCTATGAATACTAGCTGCAGGTACCTTCCAAAGGCTAATTGGGGATATCATGGAGATCTCACAAGCATCAGCCTCCAGGGTACTCCACCAGTTCCTGTATGCCATGTCAGCACATGCCAGTGAGCACGTATATATCCACAACACCCATGAGGCATTGGCCAGCAATATGCGTCTCTTCCACCAAATGGCAGAATACCCTGAGGTTGTGAGTGCTATAGACTGCATGCACATATGCATCAAAGCACCACTTGGTGAGCAGAGTAGGGTCTACATCAACCGCAATGGCTTCCCCTCCATCAACTGCCAGGTCGTGTGCGATGCCCAGGGCATTATAATGAATGTGTGTGCTGGCTGCCATGGAAGCTATCACAACTCCCATATCTGGCATCTGATGCATCTGTACCAGAGATTTGCCAATAGGGACATCCCTTATGGCCACCTAGTGGATGAAGCTAGTTACTCACTGGAGCCCCAGCTGATGACACCCATCAGAAATGCCCACACACCCGAAACAGAACTCCATAATGAGCCACACGCACAGACCAGAATCATAATAGACCGTGTGTTTGGGATGCTCAAGTCACAGTTCCAGTGCCTGGATACATCTGGTGGAGCCTTCCAGTACTCACCAGCTACATGCACCCAAATTATCATCATATGTGCCATGCTACACAATATGATCCTGCGTAAACAGCTGCAGCAGGAAGAGCACGGAGCAGGGCCACACAGACCCCCCCCATCATTGCCAAGGCCTGCACAGGCACAGAGTGACTCGGAGGAGTAACAACCTGCGCCTGCCCCAGTAGGCAGAAGGAGGAGTGCCCAGTATGCCCAGGACATGGCAAGGAGGTAATGCATAGGACATACACTAACACAGTAGGGAACCAGGGGAATGGCACCTCTCTCTGACTCTCACATACAGTAAAGGGGATGCCAAACATGACACTACTTGTGCTTAACCATGTATAAGGAGTGTACTATGTGCATCTGGCATAGTCATCCTTCCAGCACCATCCTCAGTATTGGTACAGCCACAAGGTAAGTCTCTCTTCCTACCAATTGCTGAATGGAGTAGTATGTGTTGTTACTTGTATATATGGTATGGATGTGAGCATGCTAGGGAATCGGGTGGTTGAATGGGATACCAGCAGACAGTAGACACGTATAGTGGCAGCATGAGATCTGTAACAGATACTGGTTTCACCATACTAGCCAGTACTAGACAAGGTGACAAAACTCAATGCAGAAAATGTGCTGGGCCACATGTGTGTCCATAGGACACACACATGTGCCGGTCAGGGAGGCTCACATACCCAACAACAGCCTCGGCTAGCAGGACAGGTGTAGACAAACAGAAGAAAAGGCTTTGCTAAGGCCTCTGATTGATGACTATGGAGAACATCCCCCCCCAGACCTACACAGACAGACTACAACAGGTCAGGCAGTGGGATGTTAGCTCTGAAGGGTAAGAAGTCAGAAACTGAAATGTGGGTCAATCAATCCTAAGACTTGTAGTAGACTGATATGCCTGTAGTCAGCATGATAGGTTAGAAAATAGAATGAAATGGAGTACCTGAAATACCAGTACAGTCATAGCAAATGTGTACAAGTATCAGGTGTACCCCCCAATCCTATGTAGACATTTAGTAACAGTCAGGTGTGCCACCCAATCATATGTACAAATGTAGTAACAGTCAGGTGTGCCTCCCCAATCCTATGTAGAAATGTAGTAACAGTCAGGTGTGCCCCCCCAATCCTATGTAGAAATGCAGTAACAGTCAGGTGTGTCCCTGCCAATCCTATGTAGAAATGTAGTAACAGTCAGGTGTGCCCCCAATCCTATGTAGAAATGTAGAAACAGTCAGGTGTACCCCCCCCCGTCCTATGTAGAAATGTTGTAACAGTCAAGTGTGTTCCCCAGTCATATGTAGAAATGTAGTAACAGTCAGGTGTGCCACTCAATCCTATGTTGAAATGTAGTAACAGTCAGGTGTTCCCCCCAATCCTATGTAGAAATGTAGTAACTGTCAGGTGTGCCCCCAATCCTATGTAGTCATGTAGTAACAGTCAGGTGCACCCCCCAATCCTATGTAGAAATGTAGTAACATTCAGGTGTGCCCCCCAATTCTATGTAGAAATGTAGTAACAGTCAGGTGTGCACCCCAATCCTATGTAGAAATGTAGTAACAGTCAGGTGTGCCCCTAATCCTATGTAGAAATGTAGTAACAGTCAGGTGTGCCCCCCAAGCCTATGTAGAAATGTAGTAACAGTTAGGTGTGTTCCCCAATCTTATGTAGAAGTGTAGTAACAGTCAGGTGTGCCCCCCCCAATCTTATGTAGAAATGTAGAAACAATCAGGTGTGCCCCCAAATCCTATGTAGAAATGTAGTAACAGTCAGCTGTGCCCCCCAATCCTATGTAGAAATGTAGTAACAGTCAGGTGTGCCCCCCCACCAATCATATGTAGAAATGTAGTAACAGTCAGGTGTGCCCCCCCAATCCTATGTCGAAATGTAGTAACATGTATGTGAATGTATAATAACAGTGGAGCACAGATTACCTGAGCTGGCCAAGGTAGCAGGATAGATTGTATCATGTGTACAATATGCAGGGCTGTGTGTGTTAGGTTGGTGTGTGTCATATATTGTGTGAGAGTTGTCAGTATGTATGCATGGTGAGGTTTGTCCTGGTGGCCATTGGCCAGTATTGTCGATGACAGGGCCAAGTTCTCAGAAATGCAGTGCCAACACACAATGATTCCCAACAAAACACATTCCAGCAGTAAGCCATAGTAAATGTTTGGAAGTAATATGTGTCACCATCTGAAAGATGGACATGGGATGAATGTCGGCCCAGATATACAAGCAGTACACAGGGGTAAGTACCCCAGACAGACAGTGTATAATATGCAACTGTCAAATGGACACACCCTTGGAATTGTACATACAGGTTAGCAGCACATTATTTGATCTTGTAATAGGGAATACCGATGCCATCTGGCAAAACACTGGCAGACCACAAAGGTCATAGGTATGAAGAATTGAGAAACAGCTGATGTCCCTGCACAAGTCAGCATAAGTGGAATGTCCCATGCATAACTGTGAGTTAGATGCAAGTAGTGTCCATAGCACACATGCACCCAACTCACCCCACCACCACCCTCAGGTACCTCTCTGGTATTATCTCTGCTCTTGGGAATGAGTACAATATGTCCCCACCTCTGTATGGCAATAGCTAAAGAATGCAGCATGCAGAACAGGTGTCCTATGCAGGTGTGTCCCTAGCTGTAAGCAGCACCCTGCCAGAATCCACATCACTGGATCAATAATGACAGAAAGTACTGGCATGAACACCTTGTAACCTACCCTGTCACCCATGAGGAATATAGTGTATTGCAGTCTGGGACTGTAGGAGTGACAGAATGCAACGTCCTGCTACAGCTGGCCTGCATCACTACCAAATCGCCTACAGTCCTCTGCCAAAGGCCTGTGTCTCACCCGTACTGCCAATGTATGTTATGTCATGGACTCCCAAACAATGACATCACACAGTCCACAGAACCCAAATGTAAGGTCATGTGGACAAATCTCAGTAACATGTCCACCATGTCCTACTGCATGAACTGTGGTCCAACACCAAATTACTGCTGGGATGAGGTGATAACTATAGGGAGCATATCAGATAATGTTTGCATAATGTATGGAAGAGGATAGAATAATAGAGGGGGGGGGTAGGAGCATGGGCGTCATGGAGTATGTGAAGTCCGAAACTCAGCCGTGTGCACATACTATCCCTGGCTGCAAACACAAGAATGGGTGGCTACAAACATGCTTGTGTACCACAATGTGAAGGGGTAATGTCCAGAATTATGACCCCTGCCTCTGGGTAACCTGTGTGAATCTGTGCAGCTGTGAGGTATGGCCACAGCAGGATATGGCCATACTGTCATTTCAACGGATGTACAAGCATGGGATCCTCAGCCACCACTGTACCAAGGTGCTGATCCATTTACACAGACCTAGCAGCATGTGTCTGCAGCTTCCCCTCCATAATGACATGATTGTAGGCTGCTGACCACAATATTGGACACAGCTGCATTCACCCTGTGTTCCCCAGGACATCACTGCAAGCAAATATGTATACCTGACAGTACTTGATGACATAAAACATCACAGTATAAAACAGTACATATGTCTGAATATCTCTGCTAACACCAGGACCATGTAGCAGAAGCAGCACAGACACAATTACCTACAGTAACCTACTATCCTTTGCCCATTTTGACCCCATATTGTCAACCAATCTACAGGTATCCCACAGAAACAGTTTGTAAGCTGTAGTTGTAGAACACAAAAGTCTGCACTGGAGTAAAATCTTCCTGGAATGGATTCACACATTCAGTACAGAAGGTCATACTGGGCATGCTCCCACACTTAAATGAAGGCCATGTCAGACAACAAAACAATAAAAGGTCATACTGGGCATGCTCACACACCTACAGAAATGAAGCCCATGTCTAGCAACAACAGTGGACCATACATATCTGACAGTCACAGATGTTAGTGCATGTCTGGCAACAACAGTGGACCATACATATCTGACAGTCACAGATGTTAGTGCATACACTCCTCAGTACACACCAGTCATGTTTTGCACACACATTGGATACAGAGACACACATATATCCAAGGACAACACACTATAATAGGCCAGAAATACACATACATAGATGTGTGGAAGAGAGTGACAGTGACAAAGATCCTCACATCATGAGGCCTGTCCCACCAAGCACACATCCAAATGGCTAAAACCACATGATGTGCAAATGTCAATCACCGTAGACATTTGCCTCTGGTATCCCTCAGCACTATAGTGGCTGTGGTGTTTGTGCTAACTGTGTAACATGACTGTACAGGTCAGTAGTCATCTAGGGGTTGTATACACGTATCTGTGGAATATAAACCTGTGTGTGCCTGAGTGTTGTGTGTCTGCCTCTAGATGAATGGGTTATGGCCCAAGCATACACACTGCACTTCCATTGCCCTACTATGGCAAGCCTGCTGATGTCTTCACCTTGAAATATGCCTTTAGGGAAGTAGCAGCCCAGTAATCTCTGTGGTACATCCTATAACTGTGTAGTGTGATGTACTAGTTAGGTAGAAGTTCTAATCCCAGATGTGGCAACTGTTTGTGCATGTGTTTCTCTGTGTAGGCCATGTCAGACAACAAAACAATAAAAGGTCATACTGAGCATGCTCACACACTTACAGAAATTAAGCCCATGTCCGGCAACAACAGTGTACCATACATATCTGACAGTCGCAGATGTTAGTGCATGTCTGGCAACAACAGTGGACCATACATATCTGACAGCTGCAGATGTTAGTGCATGTCTGGCAACAACAGTGGACCATACATATCTGACACTCACAGATGTTAGTGCATACACTCCTCAGTACACACCAGTCATGTTTTGCACACACATTGGATACAGAGACACACATATATCCAAGGACAACACACTATAATAGGCCAGAAATACACATACAAAGATGTGTGGAAGAGAGTCACAGTGACAAAGAGCCTTGCATCATGAGGCCTGTCCCACCCAGCACACATCCAAATGGCTAAAACCACATGACGTGCAAATGTCAATCACCGTAGACATTTGCCTCTGGAATCCCTCAGCACTATAGTGTCTGTGGTGTTTGTGCTAACTGTGTAGCATGACTGTACAAGTCAGTAGTCATCTAGGAGTTGTATACACGTATCTGTGGAATATAAACCTGTGTGTGCCTGAGTGTTGTGTGTCTGCCTCTAGATGAATGGGTTATGGCCCAAGCACACACACTGCACTTCCATTGCCCTACTATGGCAAGCCTGCTGATGTCTTCACCTTGAAATACGCCTTTAGGGAAGTAGCAGCCCAGTAATCTCTGTGGTACATCCTATAACTGTGTAGTGTGATGTACTAGTTAGGTAGGAGTTCTAATCCCAGATGTGGCAACTGTTTGTGCGTGTGTTTCTCTGTGTAGGCCATGTCAGACAACAAAACAATAAAAGGTCATACTGGGCATGCTCACACACTTACAGAAATGAAGCCCATGTCTGGCAACAACAGTGTACCATACATATCTGACAGTCGCAGATGTTAGTGCATGTCTGGCAACAACAGTGGACCATACATATCTGACAGCTGCAGATGCTAGTGCATGTCTGGCAACAACAGTGGACCATACATATCTGACACTCGCAGATGTTAGTGCATACACTCCTCAGTACACACCAGTCATGTTTTGCACACACATTGGATACAGAGACACACATATATCCAAGGACAACACACTATAATAGGCCAGAAATACACATACATAGATGTGTGGAAGAGAGTGACAGTGACAAAGAGCCTTGCATCATGAGGCCTGTCCCACCCAGCACACATCCAAATGGCTAAAACCACATGATGTGCAAATGTCAATCACCGTAGACATTTGCCTCTGGAATCCCTCAGCACTATAGTGTCTGTGGTGTTTGTGCTAACTGTGTAGAATGACTGTACAAGTCAGTAGTCATCTAGGAGTTGTATACACATATCTGTGGAATATAAACCTGTGTGTGCCTGAGTGTTGTGTGTCTGCCTCTAGATGAATGGGTTATGGCCCAAGCACACACACTGCACTCCCATTGCCCTACTATGGCAAGCCTGCTGATGTCTTCACCTTGAAATACACCTTTAGGGAAGTAGCAGCCCAGTAATCTCTGTGGTACATCCTATAACTATGTAGTGTGATGTACTAGATAGGTAGGAGTTCTAATCCCAGATGTGGCAACTATTTGTGTGTGTGTTTCTCTGTGTAGGGATCAATGCTTTTTAGGCTATCCACACTCACTACAATTTCAAATGCCCTACTTTTGCAGGGCTGCTGATTTCATTCACTTTGAAATACACCTTTGAGGAAGAGATAGTCCAGTAATCTCTGTGGCACATCCTATAATTGCAAAATGCTGTAATGTGATATGCTAGTTAGGTCAAAGTTCTATTCTCAGACATGGCATGTGTAAAAGTTTGTGTGTTTGTTTGTCTGTGTAGGAATCAATGCTTTTCAGACCAGTCACACTCACTACAATTTCAAATGCCCTACTGTGGCAAGGCTGCTGATGTCATTCACTTTGAAATACACCTTTGAGGAAGAAGTAGCCCAATAATCTCCATGGTGCTTCCTATAACTGTGTAATGCTGTAGTGTGATATACCAGTTAGGTAGGAGTTCTATTCCCAGACATGGCAAGTGTAAATGTTTGATTGTCTGTGTAGGGAGCGATGCTTTTGAGGCCATTCACAGTCACTACAACCTCCATTGCCCTACTTTGGCAAGCCTGCTGCTGTCATTCACTTTGAAATACACTTTTGGGAAAAAAAGTAGCCCAATAATCTTGGTGGCACATGCTATAACTGCATAATGCTGTAGTATGATGAATTAGTTACGTAGGTGTTCTAATCCCAGACATGTCAACTGTGTGTGTGTGTGCGTGTGTGTGTGTGTTTGTCATTCGTATCCTGTTTGGAGGTGGCTGTGAGTGTGTAAAAACTGGACTCATTGTGTAGTGGGTTTTGCAAATTTCTTATATGGTGGGCCTATTATATGTCACAATCTCCACCTTACAAGGATAATATATGTCAAATAGCAGAGAGACTGGGGTAGACAATCCATACTCCTACAATGACATGAAGGCCTGGCGAACAATATAGGCAACCCTTGTATTACCCAGAGAACACTCTCAACCCATGTCTCATACACAAACACACTCGGATTGGCAACAACTACTATGTTAGTAGTTCCCTGCATATTGCCCACATATAGTAACCATGGTGTGATTGCAGTGGACTACAGAGGGCATGGCACTCTGTCCCATCCCTACAATAGGCACATCATTGCATACAGTGCTCCTTCACTATGTTCCCCACTGGATGCCTGCAACAACTGTGGAGCCAGCAAATGTAACCTACAAAGGACATAACATCCCTTATACACATGCCCTCTATAGACAGACGCCACTGACACCAGGGAATACCTGTATCATGCTGTCAATGTAGGTGCAGGGTCAATCTGATGTCCATTGCCAGTTCACACCACATGAGGCCAGGAATGGCACATCTGATGATAATAATCTGTGTACACAACATGCCCCAGACACCCCAGGTGCACTTCCACATGTCACAGAACATGCATGTGGGACATGTGCACATCCCAGACACCGTCCATGTCATGGACTATAGAATACTTACATGGCAAGCATTGAACAGCACTGGCCACCCACAATAGTAACCCAAATGACTGGATGGTGAATACAATACCCACCTGTGTGGGCCAATCCATACACTACACCCCTGAGCCACACAGCAGACTATTGTCATGTGGCCTGATACCAAGGTATACCCTTTACCTAGCCGTATACAGCCTTCTGGCACAGTCAACCACTACACACATGTGAAGCAATGCACCCATGCATGTCAGTACTGGGCAACCTGTGTCTGTGTGTGTGTGGAGTATAATGATTTGGACACCATTCATACTCACTACATCTCCCATTGGCCTACTGAAGCATGCCTTCTGATGTCAGACACCCTGGCATACCCTTTGCCCATATATCATCCTGATAACCCCTGTGGTGCATGTGATACCTGCGTTTTACTATATTGTGACAAACTATCTAGTTAGGAAGTCTAAGCCTAACCCTGCCAACTGTGATAATGTGTGTGAGTCCCTGAGATAGTGTAGCTGTGTCGAACTTGACACCTGTTCATGTGGATAGGCACATGTACTATGCCTACCTTATCCCTCCTTTATTGCTGTTGCGGATGTCATTCACCATCGAATATTCCTTTGGACAGTTACCCAGCATATAAGCTCTGTGGCACATGCAATAGCTGCATAGACATGTGATAGCAATACATAGTCAGGCAGGGGATTGAAACCCTGTATTGGTAACTATGTGACACAAATATGCTTAGGTTTCACTCTCCCACCCCTCTCTGTCTTACTTTGTCTCTGTCTGTCTCTCTCACTCCCTCTCTGGTGGATATGGAGAAGAACACATGCTTTGCTTAGGCAGCAGCTTGTGTTTTGTAAGGGATGCTCATGATCAGCTGATGGCCACTGCATGAATTGCAGTCCCCCACTAGCTGATTGCATGAGGGACAGCTGTGGTAAAATTCCCATAGCCAGTTGCATGGAAACATACCCCTATAACTAGGAACATCATGTGTGTGTTGGCCCTTTTAATTCACTGAGAGCAGGACTTCATGTCGGTGTTTGGCAAACAGCATCACAGATGGTAGTGGGATACACCTCTAACAACATACACTGTGGAGACAGGCCAACAAACATGAGGGGGGTGTTCCAGATATGACTACAGAATGTAAGTGTTGCTCTTATGCCTTTGGAGTAATGTTTGTTTAACAGGGTTTGTGTGGATATGGTGGGACAACATGATTTAATATCTGTCATGACAGTGTTATGTGTTTGAGGAAACACCCACCTGTAGGGTTATCTGCAGACTGGCCAGTGTTTGGATCTTTATGTGTCTTGTGTTACTCCCAGTTCACCTATCTTAGAACTGCCGAATCATAGTCTGAGGATTGCAGTCAGTACATGGTGACAGCCATGAGAGTTACTGACTTCATATCCCTCAGGGGACATATGTCACAACAAAACCTGTTATAACAGTAAATGTATGAGGGTATCACAGCAACATGCCAATATTGGCCCTGTGTTTGTGGCTCCAGCCACAAGTCTGTCAACCTTTGTAAGTATGTCATGCAGTAAGAGGTCCATATGTTCTGTACACCATTATGTATTGACATCATACCTGATAACAATCCAGTCAGATATCAGACTAATAGACATGTTATGTATAGTAGGGGTTATTTCTGAGGACATAACCTGGGCATTCTTTGGTTGTGTGTACAGTAGTGGGGTCTGTGTACTTATGGTGATTGTCAACAGTTTGTGTTTTGTGAATACGTGCCTTGGCCTGTGTATAGACTGTGGTAGATGTCATTGTTCTTGGTACTGTTCTATCTGATGTTACATGCTGCTCCAGTGTATGTTACCGTATCGGCTCACATGTTTGTAGGGCCAAACCCACACATGTCCCATACCTCAGACAGGCATTGGACCACACTGTGTCATGACTCAGTTTATGTAGGGTTAGTGTATGAGTGGCACATATGAGGATGGTGTTGATCAGATGGTCCATATAGTGTAATATTAATCTTGCGCACCATATGTCGCTGTGGCTGTATTCACATTGGCTGTTGGTATGCACTTTCACACAGGTGTCTTTTACTCTGTGCTGTGACATGCCTGTAGAGCCTGCTATATTTACAGGTACATGTATATTCCCCCATATGAAATGCAGGCCAGTGTTGTGGCAGTCTCCCTTTAGTTTGCACAGTGCTTTGTTACATGCCCAGCAGCTTAGTGTAATAATCCAGTGTGATGTTATGTCCAGATATTTGCAAGATGTACTGCTGCTGGGCCACCATAACTGTTGTGTATTTCTGACAAAGTTGTGGGATGCTGTACAGATGTATGTCACTAACTACTGGGTAGTATGTGGCCATGTGACCTCTGCACCACCAGTTATTATGTGTCAGGACAGACAGGAGTGTGTAAATGCTTAAACTGTGTGGCATATGTAATCCATTGTTTACATGATATAACCATGTACATGGCTGTTAACATCCACATTGTCAGGCTTGGTCCAGATGTGTCGCATGAAGGAGATCTGTGCATACCTCTGGACTGGTCAGAGTGTACCAGACTGTCCACATATACTGGTTATATTCTGCTGTAGACCACAGGGTCATTACTGAGCTATCAGTGATACTGTACTATGATATCCTCAGGATGTCTGTCAGTAACTGATGGCGTACATGTCATTAGCAGATGTGACTTCCCACACACAACATATCATTTAAGACAACCCCTGTTACAGTAGCAACAGTCTACATATATACCTGTTATACATACATGACATCCCCTTGCACTAAGAGGTTGAGACTATTGGTGCTGAGGTATGATTCCACTCCATGTTCTGGACATATGGTAAACACATATATATATATATATATATATATATATATATATATATCCATATATCTATATAGATATATACACATATACATATCTACATACATATATGAATATATATGTATATGTACATATATATATATATACATATACATAGACATATATACATATACACATCTATATGTCTACACATATACAGATATATAGATATATATGCACATATGGTTATAGATATCTACATATATATATATATATATATATATATATATATATATATATATATATGAATACAGAAGGCTCTGTAATTGGCCATATATATGATGCACTATACAGATGTGTATAAATACATATATATATATATATATATATATATATATATGAATATGTATGTGTATGTACATGTAGACATATATCTACATATGTATATATCTGTATCCTTGTCATGTGTAAACATTACTGTTGTGTATACCTTCCCAGATGTATCACACCATATGTATCTGATATGTGTATATTTAGATATAACAACATAATTGCCCCAACAATAATACCACCAACATGTACTATACAATTGTAGACGTCACGACAATTGTTCAATACTATTCAATATGTTTGCTGACAGATGTATTGGAAAAACAATGACTGTCTTCACAGCTGTCATGGTGTAGTAGTTAACTGTTGTGACTATTGTGTACAGGGTCCTCGGTTCAAGACCTGCACACACCATTTATTTTGTTGCTGGTCAGAACAAGGGCTGTTGGATACTGAGTGGTTAAGGCAGTTTTGAGCAGCTTTAAGCATGTTTCCACGGGCTTAAGTGAAGCTAAGCAGTGCTAAGCTACGGTTTAACATACCGGCACTTACACCATGTAGGCTTCGCTTACCAGTGCTCAAATCTGGTTAGCTGTTATATTGCAGCAATGCTGACACCTGCTAAGCATGGCTCAGCCCTGGTAACCTGTGCTCACATCCCAGTCTGATAACATAGTGGGGTAATGACATCTGTAATAGGTGCATGTAATGCCATGTACATAACATGCATCTATGTGCTGTCATTACAGTAGCAAGGGGTGTGAGTCTCCTGTCTGGGACACTTGAGTATATATGACCTGTACAACACTCTTATCTATGTGAATGTGTTACATACAAGGGTAGTATCACAGGTTATGTGCAGCAACACTGGCATGTAGTGTATCATGACATTACTACTGTTGACAGTGCTTTCCCAATCAAGCAAGAGTAGATTGCTAATTGTAGTACTGGCAACAAACACCCCTGCATACATAGATGGACTCTGAGTCCTCACTGTCCTGGTGTGTGAGCTGTGTCACATTATATATTTCCTACTGGATAATGATCTGACATGTGGAAACTAACTGTAGACAACTGTCTGTATAGCACATGTCAGTGAGGGCTGCCAACATGCAGTAATGGCATACCTATTGGTGTCAGACATCTATCTGTCAACACATTCATCCTATTGCATAGCTAGTTTATGAGCTGATGTCTGTCAGTCCCGTACTGACAAATGTGTACATGTGCATTACTGAGGATATCAGTGTCTGTGTGTTAGTACACCTGTAGTTGGGAATACCCTGAGGCCCTTCACACCCACTGCAATACCCATTGCCATAGTTAGATGTGGCTGCTGCTGTACCAGACTGTACATGTACCTTGTTACGCTCATCTCCCTTAGGGCTACCTGAGCCTTGCAGTACCAGAACAACACTGTTGCACAAATGGGTTGATAGGCATGGGATACCCTCTGAGTTCTGGCAAGTGTGTGCATGTGTGCATGTGTGTATATATGTAGGGTACAGCATTCCAAAGCCACATACTCCTATTACAATATGCATTGCCACACAGTATTAGGGATAGTGATGTTGCTGCCCATAGGAGAGGCATGACAATGCATCACCCTACTATGCCTGTGGCATGTTCATTAGATGTAGCTCCCTGTAGTAGCACTCTTGGGATGAACAAGGGGTTGTATTTCAGTCCTGGTCAATGTGTGTTGTCGGGTATGTCAGAGTGTCATCATGGGTTCCAGTATGTGTAATATCCACAGTGGGGTGTGGGTGCTGGGTATACACCATGGTGCCCCCAGTACATGTCTCATATACCACTGTATGGTGACCACTGCCACCATCAACCATGCAGGTAACTGATAACACTATCCAGCCCAGTTATGCATGTGCTGTGTGCAGCCTACCTGTAACACATTGGAAACACTGACAAGTTAGTTAGAACTGATAGGACCAGGTCTCTCAGATGTGTGTCTGACTATTATGTGCTAGTTAATATCTATGTTATGGTATGACACACTAAGTATTGTCCATATTCAACCATTACATCCCTCATTACCATACTGTACCTGCCTGGGGATGTTCTGCATGTAGCATGTAACCTGGAACACACCTCCTTCTAAACGCTGTGTGGTGTGTGTAGTTAAAGCCACACACATCAGCAGCGCTACATACCTAGGTACGGGTCTACTCCCAGTGTTTCCAAGTAAGAGTGTGTGTGTATGTGGAGGGATCTACTTCAGGTTGCTGAATATACATGTCCCAGGGGGTCATCTGTCCATGTGGGACAGGCAGTAACTGCTATACAGACCTGTGACATGTGTTCAACTGTACCCAGGATATGGAACAGCCATGGTGTCACCAGAGTGCCATATCCCTTGTGAGATATGATAGCAGACCATCATCCTGCTGACACATGTACACCTGCAACACAAATGGATAACATTATGGAAACTACAATCACTCAGTGTTACTAACAGCTATAATGCATCATGGTTGGACAGCTACACTACCTGACATGTAAGCATTAAACATTACTGCTGACAACATGTTACACAGCAGTACATTATTACACTGTAGTACAGTCACCGTGTGCATCAGAACCATATAAGCCTGTCCCTGCATCGATGTTATGGATGAAAGAGATGTGGCACAGGTATCATCATATGCACAGGGTGTGTTGTTGATTTGCCAGAGACCTAGGGTGGGCCATACATTTGACACCATGTGCGTGAGTGAGGAGTGTAAGTTTCTGATATGGCCACGGTGATGTGGTGTGTAAGTATGGGGTTGCCCTAGGTGTGTTTGTATTGTGTGTGGGTATGCATGCACACACACAGTTCTGCCATGTGGCTGCCCTATACAGGTGTTTCTTGCACAGCTGCAGACCATACCTGGCAGGGTGTGCGGTTCACTGCCTCTGGCCATGGAAACTAGAAATGTGCCTGCCAGGGGTTCCATGGGCATGTCCAGGTACAAGCACTTGATATGCTACTCTCCCTTGATGATGACATATGTCCACTGGAACCAGGTTCATCCTGGGACTGGCCAGGACCACATGCATGTGGCCTGCTGTGGTGTGGTGTGGACAGCACCCTCCCTCCAGTGCTGGGGGTGGTGCTGCCACAACAGGAGCAGCTTGGTGTCCTTGCATGTCCACGTTGACTGCCAGATGTTGGTGTTGCTGGCCTACGTCCACTTGGCCATCACACCACTCCCACCACATGCTCTAGCACGGACAATCCACGGTTGATGAGGCCCACCATCTCACCCAACCATCTATCCATGACCTCTGTATAATCACTGAGGGCATCTGCAAGATCACGGATATTGTCACTTACAGACGAAAAAGCAGCCCTCTGCAGCCTCAGACCCTGTCTGGTGTACTGTTCCATACGTGCCTGCACCTCCATGACAGCCTGAAACATGCGTCTGGTGGTACCAGAAATGACACTTCTGCCAGGGGTATGATGACCAGCGTGTCCCATGTGCACCTCGGTACATCTGCCTATGTGGTACCCTGCCGGACATTCAGCTATGGCTGCTGCATCCAGACACAGCAGCCATAGATACCACACTGTTCTGTGTACTGCCACCAACCGCCAACTATCCTTCTGCTATGCCCACTGGTGATGGGGTATCTATAAGCATTGTGACTGTGTGTGGGGATGGGGTGGATAACAGGGAGATGTCAAATGATAGTGCAGTTTCAGCCTCTGACAACCCTGCCTGTGCCTCAACACACCTATCATCATTTTCAGTGTCTGTATGGACACCATAATCAGATTGCCTGCAGGATAGACCCTGACCCACCTCGCCACCTGTGAGGGGAAAAGAAGAAATGTACTTTAAGACCTGTAGATCATTGCTTAACAGTACACACACACACACACACACACACACACACACACACACACACACACACACACACACCCTGACATTTCACAATAATATCTACCTGTCCCTGAGTTTACAAACTGTCCCAAGTTTATTTACATATGTTTCCCATCCTGCATCACACTTGGAAACTTACACTCATTAATACCAATCCTTAACGTATCATTCTTCTAGTTGCCTAGACATGTGATCACAAACCATGACCTGTTACTCCATTACCTCTTTGACTTGAGTGGAGTAGGTTTTACAAGGACTTACTGCTGTCATCCAGTGTTCACCCTGGGTATGTTTGGACATCGCGAGCATGGCCCCCCTATGTTAGGGGCTACTACGGTCACTCAATAATGGCATGCACTGGAGTGTCATACATAACTAATGCTCAGTAGATGCAAGATCTGTTGCTCAATCAACTTATGTGGGCAACAGTAATATTTGGATACACTCACTGGTCTTGTCTAGTAATTTCCCAATGCATCTGTAGTACTGCATATATGGGTAGTCTTTCACTTTTCTGCTGATTGCAATTTTAACAGTATACCGGGTGTCTAGTTTCCCTCCCAATGCATGTTTCATGCTACAGACCTTATTATACTATCAGCTGTCCTAAGATTAAATATCAGACAAGTATTCCTGGTGTCTCATGCGTCAGTCCATGTCCATGTACTGCACAATTCCAAAGGGAAGTACTGACGTATGAACAACTACACAATCATACATGTGCATACAAGGACACTCACACAAACACACACACACACACACACACACACACACACACACACACACACACACACACACACAGCCTACATGCATCAACCCCCCTCCACTCCACCAGACTGCACTTACAGACAAAATAACCCCCCACTCCACCCCCACACTTACAGGTGAGGTTGAACAAAGATAGTACACACAGACTTCCCATTACCGATCTGTCAACATGCATAACATATGGTACTCAACAGCATGCAGTGCAGCTATAGTCAATTCATGTTAGCAACAGTATACATGTGTGTGATGCATGGGCTGTATTAGTAGGTAATGTCCGTTCCCCTGGAAAACACTGCACCAATGTACACAGTATTGCTGTGCACCTGTTCAGCACCCTGCCATCTACTGTCCACTATACCTCACAGGTGTAAACACCATTGCTGATGTGTCAGTTATGTCTGCTCTAATGCTCAAAGCCCCTATGTGTTTGTCTGACACATACCTGAGATCATATGTAGACAGATGTCATTTGTGAGTGCCTGATGTCTGACTTACAGATGTCATCATCATGTATGACCAATACAATACTATTATACTGACAACAGTTAAACCTTACCGTGGCTATGGGGAATGTACACACCCTTATTGATTAATATGTCATGAGAACACATTACTGCCTATGTTAAAATTACAGGAGCCTGATATGTGACATATGTCCTGTACAATCAAATGCAGTGTCAAACAAATGTGTTAGTTGTGCTGATGCTGATTGAGATGCATACACTTCGTCGGTACATATGTGCGCATGCCCTTATCATGATGGTTTGTTGCACCTACTGTTAGGTGTACTACAGCAGTCACTATTGCTGGCAGGGGTATACTACCATGGGCCATCTGCATTTGCCAGTATATGGTCAGTCTGGCCTACACATGTCCCCCAACTCTGCATGATTGCGAGGTCAACTCATGTGCACATCCCTTGGAGTTCGCACACTGCCGTCACTATTGCTGTGGAGTCAGGGTTACATCTGCCACAGTTCCTGATCCTGACTATGTGCAGATACAGGCATTCATAGCATCCTTTGGATCCCTGCTGCAGTGCACTGTTGTGTCATGATGGCACCCCCTCCCCACCTTCAGCCTTTTTGCAGATGCTTGACAGCTATGGCCTACAGATGTGTGTCCATTTTCCATGTCCCAAACACCGAACACCACGTGTAACAGCCTAGTTCCAGCTAATGAATGGCAAATATGAAGGTGTACACTGGCACCGGCATGGTACAAATTGGGATGGTGGGCCTGAGGTGGGGTGAGGTGTTGGTTGTGCAGCACATGTATCTTACGTGATACTCCCTGTAGGTTTCCAATGTGGTCTTGGTACATCAGTACACATTGCAATGCATGTCTTTTGGGGACCTCTTATGTTATGCATTCGCTACTTGTAGAGGGGCCTGGCTGATGTTTCCTGTATTACAACTGTCCCATCTGATTACCCTAACTCATAGGCCACACATTAGCAGAGTCTAGGCAATTGCAGACATGGGTACTGCACAGCCAGTACTTGCTAGCCATTTCTGCAACCCCCTCTGTGTTGTGGCATGTTACTAGGCAGCCCACATGACCACTTTGCTACATGTGACATTATCTGTCTTGGATGGCCATCTGTTTATTTCCTACATCATTCCTGTCCCATACATCCTTGCCACATAAATGACTGTCTGCACTGTTTGCCATGGTATATGCAATGGTGAGGTATAGCTACATGTCTAGCTCATGGGTGCTACCTGTTGGGTATGGGGCCCACACCATGTCATGTAAGATGTGTGCAAGCCATGGCTGCCTCTGTTGCAGGTAAGTGTGCACATTTGATGGCCAAACATCTTGGACAGCAGACCAATACTTAGTGTGACATTGGGGATGTGTACTTGCTGGAAGGTGCATTTCCATGACAAATGCATGTTGTCAGTATCTCAAGAGCTGCTTCCACTATTTTTTATCTGGAGTGTGTGCACACATATGCTTCCAGTGTTTGTGAAGGTATGTATTCACCATATTTGCTGCCCTAACCTACGATTCCATATTACACACTCATTGCTCATGTTGGGACCACATTGCAGGATGTAAAAGTTGCGGACCGCAATATTATGATATGCTGTAGTGTAGATCTGTAACAGTTGTCATTGTAATACTGGTATATACAATGTTGTAGCACTGTATAAGGGTGATGTTTTACACATGTCCCTACTGTAGGCCATTTGTCCCACCATTATGTTTATCTCTGTGGACACATTTACCAATGACATGATGTTAGTTATATTACAGGAGTCTGACATAGCCTTCAGATACACCATCATGGTCACCACTGTGATGCAGTGCAGTTAACAGCAGCAATACGTGAACATGTATGGCATGCATTATGGGTAGGTGTGTTAAATGTGTGCATGGAATATACCATAGCCATAACATGACCGGTGTATTGGCAAGCCTGAACAAAAACCATACTCACCAGCTGCAGGCTGCTGACTTGGAGGTATACCAGAGGGACCTACATAAGTGTATGAGAGATGTGATGTCAGTAGCCACATCTGTGGCATTGGTACAGGGTGGGTGCAGGATTACAGTACATCAACAGTACAAGCCCACAATACTACAGCTTATGCACATCTGTTTATTACTACTACGCAGCAACAGACTATATATATATCATCTCACATATGCATGATCTACCTTTACAGATGCAGATGGATACACAACAGTGGTCTACTGATGTGCCCTGTGGCCTTACCTGCAGGCTCCTCTGCCGGTGTGTGGGTAGCCTCCACCTCCACTATACTCTCCGCCAGTTGTTGTGCGCGGGTAGGTAGGTGCCCCAAGGCTGGAAAGGAGCTCCTCAACATGTGTCAGGGGGTGATGGATGGCATAACTCCCCCCTGTTGTGAGGTGATCCTCCCTGACTGCAGCAGCACAGTGACAGGCACCGTGAAGCAGGTCAGTACAATGATGCTGGACCTGCTCATAACTGCGATTATGCAGGCCATCATTTACTCTGTAGACAAGTGCATTCCACAAGGTGGTCTGCTCCTGCTGCTCATGGGCTGTTCTGCCGAACAACACCTGGTAGTGCTGAAACAAGTGTGTGAGGATGACCTCATTTTCATCCGCTGTATAAACAGGGAGACTCTCACAGGACATCTTGCCTGAAAGACATAAAGATGTAAACAGGTCTGAGCAACTCATACAGCAAGGTTATCATAGTTCTTAATACATATCTCTATCTCCCCCCACCATATCTGCAACAACAATCTGATCACACAACTCAATAGGTATGGCTACAAAATACCTACCATTGGGATATATATTGTATTGTAACACACTCTGTGCTATGTGTTTGCAGCCATGTTCCCTGCAGGGATACTATCATTGCTGGCCTGTTATGGACAATGTCACCTGCATGCCATTGTAATGGCCACTGTGGTTCCATATATGTATGTGGTCTGTTTGCTGTGTGATTGCTGCACATCTGTTTTTTTGTGTTATTGGGGATATCTATGCATGCTGTTGGACATGATCCGGGAATGTGTGGACTATTGCTACCCACATATGTTCTATAACAGTGACACAATAGCATGTTTAGGTAACAGCTGTCAGCAGAACCACCTCTCCCACCTCATCTGGCCATGTTACCAGGCCACATCACATGTGGGACCTAACCTGGGGCCTCCTCATCTACTGGTCGTGCACTTCCTTCAGGTGGAACCACCCCAGGGGATGGTGTTCCCCCTTCCAGGGAGCACACACAGATATGATACTGTCACCCGAGGTCAGGTCCAGGGTCTGGTGCATATGGAGCTCCACAGAGACTTGGGGGATGTGTTGCAGCATCTTAAGGCCCTCACTACATACTCACAGGGTCCACATAGTCCTCCTGCTCAGCCTCCAGCCTAGGCATCTTCAGAGCCGTGAAGCTGATGTTGTGACTGGCAATGGGTAGGGGCCTTGCTCCCATTGTGTCCATATTGGAGCTCATGGGGCTTCCACATCACAGATGACACTCCTCATCCAGTGTCATATACCGCCCCTGTAGGCTGTTTTCTCTATCTTCCAACCCAACCCACCTCCACAAATATACCTGCTATCCTTCCCCACATACCCAATCCCACCTTCACAAACAAGGGCAATGTGGTCCCAACATTGGGTTCACATGTGACAAATCTGCCCATGTTGAACACACTTACTGCTGTGTATATATATATATATATATATATATATATATATATATATATATATATATATATATATATATGATAGCCGTGGTGGTGCAGCGGTAGCATTGTTGCCTCACAGCAAGAGGTTCTCCCATTCGATTCTTGGCTGGAGTGCGGGGAGTGCCTTCCGTGTGGAGTCTGCATGTCCTCCCTGCAGTTGGGTGGGCATTTGAAAGATATGCGTAAATGGGCGTGCCTTTGTGGAAGGTTGAACATTGAGCTGGCACCTTGACATTCATAAAAATCTACTGCCAATCATTAGCGGACCGGAGTTCCGCTGTGGTGACCCCTAACCGGGAAAAGCCGAAAGACAACAACACACACACATATATATATATATATATATATATATATATATATATATATATATATGTGTATGTGTGTGTGTGTGTGTGTGTGTGTGTGTGTGTGTGTGTGTGTGTGTGTGTGTGTGTGTGCAGTGATATGTGTGATGTTCCCTCACACATTGCATGCACCACTGTGATGCAAAACTAGGGAACATGTATTTATATACATATGTGTGTGTGTGTTTGTATATATGTAGACATACACATGTCTAGATATATATTATGAGTTGTATATATATATATATATATATATATATATATATATATATATATATATATATATGTACATATAAATACATACAGGTGTCTGTATATCTGTAGATATACAGGTCCACACTCTCTATCTCTCCTTCCTGCACAGCTGCACTGTTCTGCCTTGCTACAACACAGACAGGTGCCACATGTGGACCCAGCCGTGTGTGTGTGTGTGTGTGTGTGTGTGTATATATATATATATATATATATATATATATATATATATATATATATATATATATATATATATATATATATATATATATATATATATATATATATATATATATATATATATATATATATATATAGGGACATATTGCAGGTAAGCCTATTGCACACCTATGTTTATTTATTTCCAGTTTGACTACCGGGGATGTCCACTGGTCCCAAAGGACCTGTTTTAAGTGGAGGCCCGGGGAGATAAGCTACAGTAAACATAATACAGTACAAATATAAGAGATAGAGTGATATATAGTATAGGACATACAGAGAGATACATAGTATAGGACAGTTTACAAAATATGCACAGAGTAACACATAGTCAAACAAAATACCTTATGGTTGTTCAGAGGGTTATACTGATACATTTAAGCAAACACTCTGAGAAACACACCAATAAAATAAAGGTAGAAAACACTTTACATGCACTCATTTAAAGTATGATGCTATTTACTATATTTATATAGTTGTGTGATAAGTAGCTCTCAGAATTGTTGAGAGCTAAGACACACTCATGGTGAAGTAACTATAGGAGATTTTGAGAGGTTAGGAACCTGTGAGAAAACCTCCTGGGGGAAAATAGATAGATTTAGGTAAGGTGAAGGCAGGTACATTTTCATTAAGTGGATTGGTGTTTGAAAATCTGGGATTTAAGGTTATCTGAGTTTGGTATAGTTCTTAGAGTGGAAGGAAGGGAATCCCATTTCTTGCCTTTAGAGAAAGAGAGGAGAAGTTGGCCAGCAGTATGTTTAGACTTGTAGATAGCAATTAAGTTTGATGTTCAGATCTGAGAGTTCTGTTGGGGGTGTAAGGGGGGAGGATATTTGTTAGAGCAGGACATTTAGTAGGGTGAAATATAAGTCTGTGTGCAGTAGTGAGTTGGGGGTAGTTTAGGTAGTTTGGGAGTTCTATCCAGTTCAGAGATTGTAGGGTAATGGCTATGGCATTTCTTCATTCTACATTACACGTTAACTTGATTGTCCTGCACTTGTTGGGCACTGGAACCCACCTGTCCATCATAATGGCATTACTTCCACCACCAGCTATTGGTATCACTAATATACATGTTTTCCATTACACAACACACACTAGATGGCTTACATCTTGTCAGGCAGTGCTGATCTGCACAGTTGACGGGTATGGCCCACTACCCACAGGGACAGACATTATTGTTCATTGCAGTTGTTCAGCTGGACATCATTACAACAACACCTGATGGCACATATAAATAATTCCACATCATCTATCTGATTATTATGGACCAAGTACTTTATTCAATTACATGGATATATATTTCACATACCTGTTGTCGGAATGATGTCTGTTGTGGATTGTTTGCTGGATGTATTTTTTTTTTTTTTTTTTTTTGCTTTGGCTTTGCCTTTGGCTTTCTCTCTCTCTCTCTCTCTCTCTCTCTCTCTCTCTCTCTTTCTATCTCAGTCTCTCTCCAGTAAATGGATTGAGCTGGTTTGAATAGATTGCAGCATGGAGTTTGTAGGTGATGCACATGACCATGTGATGGCTTCTGCACCAATCAGTGTCCTCCACTTGTTACCATGCAGCATGCTGTGTAGTACTTCCAATTACCACTGTCATTGCAACCCACTACTATAAATCCCTACAACATGTGGGCATGGTCCCTATTTCTTTCTTGTATGGTGGACACCCTTCCTGTGTGTGAGCAGCAGTATTACAGACAGCAGGTAGCAATACCTCTTACAAGAAGACTTGCAGACTCAGGCCAGCTACATATTTGTATAAGGGTCTAGAACTACAGACAGAGTGTGAATAGCATTGTTATATGCATTGTATAGCACCAGTGTTACAGGGTTTGTGTGTACATGCTAGTTTAACATGAAATGCAGCGTGTCTGCATAGCTTTCAACTGTGGGTCTATCCACATGATGGCCAGAGGTGTGACTGTTATGTTTTGTCTGTCCACTGCACGGGTCTTTTGTCAGATATATCACTGGCAGTGTGTGCGCTGAGTGCTATCAGTACATGGCTACATCCATTTGCTCATAGGTTCATAGGTAGGTACTAGGCTATTGGCTCTAGGGCCTATATAAGCCTAGCCAAAAAGGTACCCTGGCTTTTGCCACTCAAGAAAATTATTTTCCTGTGGCCCTGTCAAGCAGAGCCACATAAGTGATCCTCGGGGTGAATTTCTTATTTCCCATCCAATTTTCAAGATTTTTCTTGAAGTGTGCTAATGAGGAGCTCTGTTTGACATAGATAGGTAGTCTGTTCCAGAGTATGGGAAGTCTCTGGGACAGGAATCTTTCCCTCCAGCATGTTCTGTTTATTGTGGTGACAAGGTTTAGGTCGCTAGAGTGTGTAGCTCAGAGGGATTGGGATTTCTTTAAGTGGAGCATGTCCAGCAGCTCTGGGTTTGACATAGCTTTATATGTTAGGCAGAGATCACCTCTGAGTAGTAAAGCTGAAGATTTTTTAGATGGTTTACATAGGGCATCTGTTTGAGGCCAGTAATCCTCTTTGTGAGGTATTTTTGTGGCCTTTCCAGCTGTTGTAGATGTCTTGTGAGGTACATACCAAAATTGGTGTTGTACTCTATAATGGGTCTAATTAGTGATGAGTAGAGGGGAACAATGACCTCTTTTTTTCTGGATGAGAAACCTTTTGTGATGAAGTGTGCCAAGTAGAAGGATTTCCTGACCACTGTGGCGATGTGATTATCAAAGGAGGGACTACTGTCCACCTGTGTCCCAAGGTCTCTTATCACACTTTCGGTGTTAAGTAGACTACCACCTATGTGGTAGTTCATGGGTACAGAGTTTTTACCTAAGGGGATGACAATGTACTTTTTGGCATTGAGCTTGAGGCCATGGCGTTGACACCAGGCATCTGTCTCAGTGAGGCTCTTTTGTAGGATGTCCACATCGTTAGGAGTTTTGATTATGGCTCTTAGTTTCCAGTCATCTGCGAACTTAGTTAGCCAATAACCTTCTGTGTTAGCCTGTACTTCAGAGAAGTAGATACCAAACAGGAGAAGACTCAGGACTGAACCCTGTGGTACTCCACTTGTCACTGGTCTGAAGTCTGATTTGGAGTCTGCTACTTTCACAGTGTGGATTCAGTCAGTAAGCCAGTTGGCAACCCATCTTGTGATATAGGGATTTATACCTAGTTTAGTGAGTTTATCTATAATTCCAGAGTGGGGGATGGTGTCAAATGCCTTGGCGAGATCTAGATAGGCTGTGTGAACCACCTTACCCTCCTCTATGGCTTTGGTGACTGCTTCAAAGAAGTCTATCAGGTTTAGGAGATATAATCTGCCTTTTACAAACCCAAACTGTGTGGGGTCCAGAGTTTGGAGATATCCAATGTCTTTGTTTAAGAGTTCCATGATGATACGTAAGCCTAGAGAATTCTCCAAAGTGAGAATCAAACCCTGTACTTTGTGTCTGCCAGGTAAACACCTTAACCATTATGTCAATCTCCATACCCTGTTTCTGACTTCATATTCCTGACTAAGAGTATGTTGCAGGCTATCCTGGTACACCAGCAACTTACTCAGTGAATGACAACACTAGTTCACATATGGACCTGTGTTCTGTCCTCTGTCCTCCTCCTACATACCAGACTTTGTCCATATGTCATGCAGTAAGGGGGTGTTATGTAGTGGCCTGTGATTATGTCATGCTGCCATTCCTGCCATCATTCCAGTGCTGTTGTGGCCCCCACACATATTGTGGGGCAGGGTCAATATATATGTGGCCTTCAGCTGCACAAAACATGTGTGCTCTTCTGAAGTCCAGAGGTCAGTGTATGTAACAGTGTTATATGTCCCTGTAAGTCAGTCTATGGGGGGTTATGCACCATATATAACCTAGGCTGTTACAACATGTGAGGAATATCAGTAGTAAGCCGCATTTAAGGTAAATGCCTTTACATTACCATACATTTCACCTTGTGAACATTGGTGGCCTAGTGCTTACTGCCATCCAGACTGTTCTGTTTGTCAGTGTTATTGTGATGTTTTCAGTTATGCATTGTTATGCAACAGATACAGCCCATTGTGTCAACTTAAGTCTTTTCCCCCTAGAGATTGGGTACAGAGTGTAATTAGAGGCTGCTGGACTATACATCTGCATTACTTACTGTTGAATGTTTGTTATCCTGTGGCCCAGATTGTCTTTACTGTTGTACTACTTGAAGGCCTTGGCCTGGACAGTGACATATGTTATGCTTTCGGATTACTGTATAAAATGATATGCTTGAGAGTTGCATTAATCAGTTAATATGTATCACACTAAAGTGGTGGAAAGGGCATATAGACTGTCAGTAACATTTTCGGCGAAATAGATTTTTTGCAGTTTAGACCCTATGTCAGGAATTTTCGGCGAAATGGATTTTCAGCAAAATGACACTGATCCATATATATATATATATATATATATATATATATATATATATATACATATATAGATATAATTATATATACACACACAAATACATCTACATGTATAAATACATTTCCTGTACTGTTGAATGACTGTGTTGGATAATACGCTTGTGAGAACATCAGGTTTACATACATCTGATATGGCTTAGTGTTAAATCCCTTGAGCTATGGTGTGCAGGGTCCTGGGTTCAAGACTTACAAAGGCTATTTATTTTGTTGCTGGGCAGAACAAGGGCCATTGGATACAGAGTGATTAAGGCACTTTTAAGCAGTTGTAAACGGGTTTGCACAAAAGAAAGCAATGCTAACTTCCCACTTACAGTTTCTTATACTGATTTAGCTTCTCAATTGCTTATCCTGTGTAGGCATTGCTTACCCCCATGCAAACAGGATTAAAACCGTTTACTGCTGCTTAAAAGTGCTTACTCATGCTTACTCATGTGCTAATTTCTTTAAAAGAAATGAAAAAGGGTTGATAGGAAAGTGGTGAAAAAGGGGCACAAAGAAGGAAAGGCAGTAGGAAAAATAGCTAGGGATGTGCAGAATGGGTGTAGGGAAGGTCCATAGCTGCCCATTTCTTCTACAGCAACAGCTGTGCTTATACACTAATTCAGAGGTAGATTTGGATACTCATACCCCTGAGACAGGGGTGAGGACAACAATAAAATATTGTGAAGCCAATTAGACCAGATTACATGTGTCCAGTGGACACGTGTGCAAAATGGACAGCTATGTATGGGACAAGATATTTTTTTTGGAACAGATTGCCCTTTTTTTAAGGTGAGAGTGGGATGTTGGGGAGGGATAGTAGATATATTTGGGGAGGTAGGTTTGGTAGGATAACAGACAAGACAGTATACAGTGGTGGTATATGACACATGTGGGGGGGGTAAACACCTTGGATGGGGAGGGGGTGTTTGGAAGTCGGAAGCCCATGAGCTCCCTAGTGGAAGCAGTGGGACCAAGGTGGTTGTGCTGGAAGATGAGTAGAAGGGCCAGGCTGACCCTCTAGTTGCACCATGTGGCCCTCAAGCTGGTGTAACAGATCTCCAAACTCCCTGCGGAGCTCGCTACACACCACGCCCTAAACCTGACGAAGGGTGACAGTGTCCTGTCAGTGCCTGCTCCCGGGGGGGGTGAGCCCCATCCCCTGAGGTGGTTCCACCCAAAGGTGGTGCAGGACCAGCAGATAAGGAGGTCCCGGGGTGGGCCCCAGACATGCTGGTGCCTGGTGCCACGGCCAGATGAGGTGGGACAGGTGGGTCCGCTGGGACCAGCCTTCTCAAATGTGCTATGGTGTTTCAATTTTACAACATATGTGGGTTAGTAATAGTCAACAAATTCCAGGATTAGGTATAACAGCATGCATAGATATTCCCATTAGCCCAAAACACCAGATATGGAACAGTTGCATAGCAAACAGAACACATGCATATATGGAACTACAGTGGCCATTATAACAGCATGCAGGTACATTGATGGCAGCATGCCACCGATGTGGGAGTATTTCAACATGGCACATGCATAGAAACAAATGTAACTATTTATCAAACAATAGGACTTATGTCCCAACAGTAGATTTAATAGGGCACATACTGATTGAGTTGTGTATTTAGTTTATTGTTGCAGAAATGGTGGGGGGTGAGAAAGATGTCAATTAACAAATTGTATATCCCTGTAGTTCTCATTACATTCCTAGTCAGTGCTGTGGCCTGTACCTTACAGGTATTATTACACAACCCTCTGGCCTTAGTTTGGACAGTGGAATGGCTGTAGACAACTATATACGTGAACTGAGTTTTACCTGCAGTAGACACCTCTTACCCGGTATACCTGTGGAGGTATTATTTGTTAACACTACCTGACTGTTTCTACACATATTCCCAGATTCCAGGTTAATGTTATGCACATAGATGTCCATCTCTTATTACACACTCTGGACATGTCTTGACAACATGCAGGTGAAACTGGGACATATTTTGACTATTGCACTCATAAACCTTTGGTGAGTTGTACAATGGCAGGTTTGTTTTCCTTGACATTTTCCAAATATGTAAAGACCTGACACTCAGTTATGTGACATTAAATGCTGCCTACATGTCAGAGATTAGCACGCTGATATGCCAGGGGGACAGGGTAACAGCCAGCAAATATGGGCCAATTAACTGGACATTCTGGACAATTCTGTACACTTGTGGGGTATGATTCTGCATACAACTTACTACCACTCCCAGGATTTGAACCATGGCCGTGTCTGCTAAAAATAAAACAGTGTCCATCACAGTTGAGGGTGCTATATGGATAGTGCTGTGTATCTCTTTTCTGATTTGTGTCTATAAGTCTCCCGTGGTTTTACAGTCTGACCTTGTAATTACAACACTCTTATACAGGGTTTCCTAGACAGATTTATTATGCAGCACAATGTGGATAACAGTGATGAGTAATATCTTATTATTCAGAGCAACTGCAACACTAACAATGCCATACAATACCAGAGTAAACAGTACCAGTCCAGGATTTCAATCTTTTATTTCTAGGCACAGATTTCATATTTGACAGACCTCTGGGGCGAATGTTTGTTATCACTACCTGAATGTTGCAACACATATTACCAGATTCCACATTAATATTATGCACATACATCTCACTCTGTTACCACACACACTCTGGTCACAGCTTCACAACATGAGGGTGGAGATATACTTTGCTTATTACTCTCATAACATTTTGGGGAGTTGCTAGAGTGACAGGTTTGTTCTTATGGATGTATGACAATCAGTTGTATGTCATTATTTGCTGCCTAAACATCTGGGATCATCCCACTAATTTGCCAGGGGACAGGGTGACAGGCAGTGGATATGGGCCGATTAACTGGAAATTCTGGACAGTTGTGGGGTGTGATTCTGCATGCAGCTTACTACCACTCCCAGGATTCGAACCATGGCTGTTTGTGCTAAAAATGCAACAGTTAACATCTCAGCTGAGTGTGCTATTTGGATTATATTGTCTATCTTTAAACTGTTTTCTGTCTAAGTCTCTCTCAGTTGTACAATATGACCACTTGTGATTACAACAGTCATATACAGACATTCCTACACATTTTATTTATGTAGCACAGTGTGGGTAACAGTGCTTAATACAACAGTACTATTAAGAGATTGCAACTCTACATTACCATATGATACCAGTGTAAACACATGCATTCCAGCAGCTAGACCTTTATTGTCAGGCTGTTAACCTTATTTTACATACAACCTATATGAGACTCTTCCTGCCATATTCTCTTGTGCATTCAGTGCATGCCTTAAACAATACAGGTTTTATACTGGCAATTATCTTTCTACTACTTTTAGATTTATTTCTTATGACAGTACATGCAAGAGTATTACTAACCTGCCTCGCAACACAACCTCTGCAGACTACAGGCATGGGCTTCCCGATTCACAGCCTGCTCATCTGTCACTGTCAAAGACATAATAGGAATATTTAGCCATACCTATCCATAATATACATGAGCTGGCAATTATTAAATAGATAGTGGACAGATACTTACACACAGCTGGGACATCCTCCATCCTGCTAGCCTCTTGGATCCACTGATCCAAGAGCTTCCTCTTTCTCCGCTTCAAGTTGGTATAGTGATGCCTGACCTGCTCACCAGTTCAAGGAATGCAAGTGGCACTGGTGAGATCACAGGTGAGATGGTCCCAGGCTTCTGCTTTATATTGGGAACCCTGGTACTGGCCCTGCAGCAGTCTCTGGTCATGGTCTTTAACAAGGAGTCCTGCCATGACTTTGAACTCCTGGATGCCCCAGCGCTGTGCCTGAAAGCACACTCCTTCTCCCACACCGGTCATAGTGCCTACAGGAGAAAGCTGCAACCAGTAATGAGATGTATTCCCACCTGTTGGGTTTAAATAGGGCTGATTTCCCACACTTTGCCGTGATTGGACGGTTTTGAAAATGGTAAGCTATTGGCAAACCTGCTTAACTAAGGTTGGCATTGCTTAAAGGGGTATACCAATGGGCAAACTGATTAAGTTGGCCTACACATTGCTTACACCTAGTAAGCAGGGCTGTGCAAAGCTTAGCATTGCTTAAATTTTAATTTGCATACTATTTGCTGTTTGGCATTGATTTATTATTCATTACATGTTATATATGTGTTTGGTATCCATGATTCATGTGTACGTACCCTGTATGGGTTCCTTGTGTTTATTAGGGGAATTCAACACTTTATCACAATGACACCTCACATCTGGACTTAATGCAGTACTCCAGGTCACATATTTATGTTATGTACTAGGTTATACATCATAAAATTGTATATAGATTCCTTTCACATGTTAAGTTTAATATTCCTATAGTGAGGATCTATTTTGTGATACAGCAACCTTATGTACTGCTGTGATGGCTTACTGGTTAACTACTGTGACTATAGTGTACAGGGTCCTGGGTTCAAGGGTTGTTTATTTTTTTGCTGAGCAGAACAGCGGTTGTTGCATACAGAGTGGTTAAGGCACTTTTAAGCAATTGTAAGTGGGTTTGCGTGGGTTTGCGCGACGGTAAACAATGCTAACCACCGGTTAAATATCTTTACAGAGAGTTACCTTTAATATTGCTTAACCTGTGTGTGCATTGCTTACCCCTGTGCAAACGGGCTTAAACCTGCTTACTACTGCTTAAATCTGCTTACTCCTGCTTACTACTGCTTAATAGTGCTTACTCCCACTTAACCCTGCACTAATTTAGATAGAAATGTAAAATGGTTCTTGGGAAGGTGCTGGATTTGGACACTCTATGGACTTTTCATTCAATACACATAATACCTTTGATTTGTATCCCTGATTCATGTGTACATATACTGTATGGGGCACTTGTGTTTATCTGTGGATTTTACAACATTATTACAATGACACCTCAGATCTGCATTTAATGCAGTACTCCAGTTCACAAATATATGTTAATTAGTAGGTTGTGCAACAAAAATATTGTTCATAAAGTGATTTGACATTGAAAATGGAATGTACTGGAGTGAGACTCAAACCAGGAATGACTGCTTGTAAGGTGAATGATCTGACCACTACACTATTGCAGTACTGCTTCATTAGCATATATCTTTATATTTATCTTTTTTTGCCATTTAAGCTGCAGTATACGTAGCTAAGCAATGGGCAAACCCGCATACCTACGGTTAACTTTTATCTGTTTGCTAAAAAAAAAATTAACTTGTTTATATTATTATGTTTTAACTATTGCTCTTATAAAATTGGGGGGTGTTGCTGGGGGTCTGCAACACCCTATGAGCAGTCTTGCTCATTGTTATTGCTATACTGCAGTTCATGATTGCAGGGGCATGTATATTGTGAAAGCTCTGCTCTTAGACATGCCCCCTGCACTCGTCCACACTCCATGTCGATTTAGGAGCTCAGGCAGTGCACCTTCATTAATATGCATCATGTGATGCCATACTGCTCCTAAATGGTTGCTTCCGTGCAGGACTAAGCTAGTCCTACATGGAAGATTAGTGAATCCAGGGGAAAGTGTAAATCAAGCTTCAGTATATTTAGTGAATTTTGAATTGTGTGAGACTTATCCTGTGACACAAAATTTTTTTTTTGGTTACATTGTTCTTCCTCGTAGGCTTTGAATAATTACCTCCTTACTTATGAAAACTCTCTGCATAACTGTCTGTCTATTTATAGTGGTGTGTGTATTCAAAGGACGGTTTACATGCTAAGTATCATAAAATAAGTTCAGTGCCTGCTTTCCATGTATACAAATTAACTGGCAGATCTTGAGTTACTTCATTTATTGAACAAGGATATTTTATTATCATCTAGATGTTACATGATATAGGTTATGTATGGCCTTCCTTATACATTCTCCTGACATTCACATTAAGTTTCAGACAAAGGAAAATTAGTTCAAACAATTTCCCTTGTATAGAGCTCATTGCCATATTACTATCCTCTTAGTATCAACAAAGGAACAGTTAATTCCTTGGATGTGGCAGAGTCTGTGTACAACTACTTATATACCCAATTAAATTCATAGTTCTAGATAATCTTGCTGGAATATAGATTAAGTTTACCAAAGTATCTTCTTTCTATGCTATTATAAATGCTTTCATCACCCCCCACATTCTATATATAGATGACATATCTACTAACTCCCATATGGTGTCTCTGTCCTTATGGTAGTGGTCAATAATGTCCATGTCATAGAGGTGAGGGTATGTTATCCATGGACAGACTCACCGAGGACAACGTTGGTGACAATGTGCAATATCATGGGGACAGCACTGGCCACTAACAGTTGTTGTTCAGCTAAGACTGCTTTTATGCCTGCATGTTATCTAGAGTAAAGTTTCTCTACAATGGGGAATTATGCATTTCAAAATAGATGAGTCCCCATGTTGCATGTCATTCGATTTTTGCATCTCTGAGTTGCTCAGTCATAATTGATTTTGTCATTTACATTTGGATTGAGACTCATTTGCATGTCATTATGAAATCATTTGTATGCCATGACTACCACCATATTCTTCTATAGCACCATTCTGCTACATGGGGTCTCTGAATTGGGTCTATATTATAAAGTTGAAACTTTAGGTAATCGAATACCTAAAGCTGGACACCTAAACAGCAAAAGCTGTAAACATGGAATGGCCACTTCCACAAATTCTTTCATACGGAAAGAATTTGCTTGGCCGGAGTGAAAAAAAAAAATCAAACCCTAATCGAGTGGGAGGCTTTGTCCCCCATGCCCCCACCCCCACACCCCCCTAACTAAATATACCAACTCCAAGATCGCTCTACAGTGAAGAAAAGGGCAGATTCCTGATAACAACCAAGCAAATTCTTTCCTACAAAAGAATTCGCAGAAGTGGCCATTCAATATTTACAGCTTTAGCTGTTTAGGTGTCAGTCTTTAGGTATTTCATTACCTAAAGTTTTGATCACCTAATATAGACCCTTTGAATTGCCCCATCTTATATCACAAAAAAACCCAAACAACCACGAATTCAAAAAACTCCTAAAAGAGTACCTAGCAAATCACTGGCTTTACTCCTGCCATAATCCAGGTTAATATCCTTCAAGAATCCCACGACTGTACCCTCCCTTTTATGCTTCCTCTTATGTTGTGTTAACACACCCAATATGACAACACTCTACTGCCTTGTAAGGAGCCGTTTCTCTCTCAAAACTTTGCTCTGCTAACCCACATGCAATCGCTGTATTTATCTCAGGAACTGTTTGCCAACTTCAAGTTCCCCTCTCTTCCTCTTTAGCAAAACCATATATACATAAGTGAATGGTATAAAAGCACTAATAGTTTGAACAGCCCACATCTGAGGAAGTGATTTTTAAAACGAAAATGTATGGTGGAGCATTAATGTGCTGTTTCTGTGGAATAAAGTGAACTGAAGTGTGTTGAGCTGTCCATGGATTTTTTCACAATTTTCTAAGCTTGCCCTGCTCAGGGATGTATTGTTTTGCCTGAAAAGCTGGAAAGTCCTTATGGTAGTGGTCAATAATGTCCATGTCATAGAGGTCAGGGTATGTTATCCATGGACAGACTCACAGAGGACAACGTTAGTGACAATGTGCAATATCATGGGGACAACACTGGCCACTAACAGTTGTTGTTCAGCTAAGACTGCTTTTATGCCTGCATGTTATCTAGAGTAAAGTTTCTCTACAATGGGGAATTATGCATTTCAAAATAGATGAGTCCCCATGTTGCATGTCATTCGATTTTTGCATCTCTGAATTGCTCAGTCATAATTGATTTTGTCATTTACATTTGGATTGAGACTCATTTGCATGTCATTATGAAATCATTTGTATGCCATGACTACCACCATATTCTTCTATAGCACCATTCTGCTACATGTGGTCTCTGAATTGGGTCTATATTATAAAGGTGAAACTTTAGGTAATCGAATACCTAAAGCTGGACACCTAAACAGCAAAAGCTGTAAACATCAAATGGCCACTTCCGCAAATTCTTTCATAGGGAAAGAATTTGCTTGGCCGGAGTGAAAAAAAAATCAAACCCTAATCAAGTGGGAGGCTTTGCCCCCCATGCCCCCACCCCCACACCCCCCTAACTAAATATACCAACTCCGAGATTGCTCTACAGTGAAGAAAAGGGCAGATTCCTGATAACAACCAAGCAAATTCTTTCCCTACAAAAGAATTCGCAGAAGTGGCCATTCAACATTTACAGCTTTAGCTGTTTAGGTGTCAGTCTTTAGGTATTTCATTACCTAAAGTTTTGATCACCTAATATAGACCCTTTGAATTGCCCCATCTTATATCACAAAAAAACTCAAACAACCACGAATTCAAAAAACTCCTAAAAGAGTACCTAGCAAATCACTGGCTTTACTCCTGCCATAATCCAGGTTAATATCCTTCAAGAATCCCACGACTGTACCCTCCCTTTTATGCTTCCTCTTATGTTGTGTTAACACACCCAATATGACAACACTCTACTGCCTTGTAAGGAGCCGTTTCTCTCTCAAAACTTTGCTCTGCTAACCCACATGTAATCGCTGTATTTATCTCAGGAACTGTTTGCCAACTTCAAATTCCCCTCTCTTCCTCTTTAGCAAAACCATATATACATAAGTGAATGGTATAAAAACACTAATAGTTTGAACAGCCCACATCTGAGGAAGTGATTTTTAAAACAAAAACGTATGGTGGAGCGTTAATGTGCTGTTTCTGTGGAATAAAGTGAACTGAAGTGTGCTGAGTTGTCCATGGGTTTTTTCACAATTTTCTAAGCTTGACCTGCTCAGGGATGTATTGTTTTGCCTGAAAAGCTGCTTCATTTTGTGGATTACAAGTTTTATTTGGAAGCTGCTATGAATTTTGTTTTGTTTTTTCTTGGTTTCATATATACATATATCTAATGTCTTTATAAATAGTCTTCTGTGCCTGTATCATCTGTAATTTGAATCTGTACCATCTTTGCAATAATTTGAGTTATTGTTCATCCTGTAAGTTTTAACCTATTGTATTGAATATATGATACTGTACTTATATCTCTGTGGCATCTTAGATAATAGTGAATCATCTGTATTATGTTGTAACTCATCTCTTGCTATTCATATATTATCTGTATTATCTACCTCTTAGCTTGATTGTATTTTGGAGTCTCCCTGGGTCTCCGCTGAAAATGGACTTCTTGCCCAGTTGGACATTGCCCGGTTATCAAATGAAATAAATAAAATAAATATATAAATATATATATATATATATATATATATATATATATATATATATATATAAAACTATATATATATATATATATATATATATATATATATATATATATATATATATATATATATATATATATGTTGTTACTATCCAAGTTAATTCATTCAGTTCTATACACTAAATATTTCTGAATATCTCCAAATGTCTTTATGCAAATCAAACAACCTTTGTTCTGCACACAATGTTTACAAGTTTTGCTTGGCTATCATTGTTCAGATTCTGCTGGTTGATTCATTGACACACATTTTTCTTATTTTTTCTTGTATGAGTTGAGTTATACCTAACATTTTATTTGGGTATAACTGTTAGTTAAAAACAGAGTATAAGACTACAGGCTACAAATAAATGCAGAAAACACAGTAGCTTCAAACATGGAGAGATGATTAAATGGAATAGGTTGGATGAGGTGTTATGTATACTTATTATGTAGTAGTATACCATTAGAAAACTACTTCACTTGTAATTATCAACCCCCAGTAATAGCAAATATTATGCATACCTACTGCCTCATGTCAACATATTCCAAATTTATCATAACATTGCACGTAGGTAAGTACTCTAGTTAAAGCTATATAAATTGCCTGATGTACAATGTACTTTATTTATGTACACTCTGTAACCACTATGTTTAATTTATATGAACTCTGTAAGCATTAGCAGAATCCAAAAACGTATTTAAAGACTTTCACTTACAGTGGCACTACAACTTTTCAGTATCAGTAACAGTAGTCCCCATTTTTAAAATTGAATAAGATACATTTAACAGCTTTAGCAACAGTACTCACCATTTTAAGATCAATAAGTTATACTGTAAAACAAATCTATTTGCACTAGAGCATCATGTCGCTGGGCATGACAAAACTAAAAAAATACTTTTAATGTAGGGTTAGCGAAGGAAAATAAACTCATATTTTTCATGTTGCAAGAAGCAAACAACTTTAAAATAAAGCAAGATAATAAGTATTAAAATAAAATATGAAAATTGTCGAACATGCACATATTAATAAAATTAATGGTGTGCTTGCGCCCACACACGTGTGTATGCATGTATGTGTGTATGTGTGTGTGTGTGTGTGTGTGTGTGTGTGTGTGTGTGTGTGTGTGTGTATGTATATGGTTCCCACATGTTTCACCAAATGCATGTTTGTTTGATAAACGCAAGAGTGTGATTTAATATTGATTGTACAGATGGACGAATGGTGGATATGTTGATGGTATAGGATGTCGATACAGGTAAGTGTGGTTTGGGGAGTGAGTACGCACAAGTGTGGGCGTGCATGTATGTGTGTGTGTGTGTGTGTGTGTGTGTGTGTGTGTGTGTGTGTGTGTGTGTGTGTGTGTGTGTGTGTGTGTGTGTGTGTGTGTGTGTGTGTGTGTGTGTGTATGTGTGTGAGTTAGGGTTAGGGCCAGGGATGAGTGAAGGATGGGTGCTGTGTGTTTATCTGCAAGTTTGTGCATTTTAGGGTATTATTTTAATGGTCAGATTAGGGGATAGCTGTATTGTTGTTTTTGTGTATGTCTGTGAATGTTGGTGTGTGTTTGAGTCTGTCTTGTGTAGTGGTAGTGTTACAGGAATGTTTTAATGAAGTTAAGGTGTAGGGTTAGGGTTGGAGGAAGAGGCAGTGTTAGGGTTAGGCTTAGGGTTAGTACCCATTGCTAAGGTGGTGCAGGGGGGCTATACAGATATATATATATATATATATATATATATATATATATATATATATATATATATATATGTATGTGTGTGTGTGTGTGTGTGTGTGTATGTATGTATGTTATGCATGTGTGTGTCTCTCTATATGCGTGTAAGTGTATGTCTGTCTGTAAATACTCTTTTCTCTAAAAATAAAAAGAGACATACCCTGTAATTCAGAAGCAAATAGTGCAATGTGAATGGCAAACCTGAATGATGAATGGCGGTGTGCAGGATGGGTCTAATTTTAGGGACACACCTAGCATGATTCTCTAGGCTATGAAATACCACACTCAGCGCACTATACAAATGAACATGTAATGATATGGGTCAGAGAAACTGTCTAGAAATAGGGCCATTCTGAATGCAAATAAGGGTAAAAAGTATGGTAGAACAATTCAAAAACTTATAAAACTTAAGCAGCAAGGTATTACCAGTGTACAGAGCAGAGAATATAAAACCACTTCCTGAGTAGGGACAAGTTTAGCACAAATGTGTAGGTACCAGGCTGTCCTCAAAGCCAGTAATTTGGGGGTTGGAGTTTGGCGTAATGGTTAAGGCATTTACAAAGTACATGGTTTGATTCTCATTTTTGGGAAGCATGGCTAGGTGTAAATAGGCCCCCTGGGGTCATTAGACTAGTAATTACCTATGATCCTATAATATACTGGAAGTATGTCTAATCACCTGCCATGCTGCTGAGTGATCTGAGTGCAACTAACATTCCGCCATTTCCATGATACAGTAATAGTTGACTGTTACTGAACATGGACAAATACACCATGCAGGGACTGGTACTGATGTGTTGCTTTCACATGAAGACTCATGGAATTCCCATTCCTCTGATCATCAGTGTATGTGAAGCTTTGACAATACTGAGTAAAGGAACCTTCCAGCAACGAGTGGGGGACACAGTGATTGTATCTGAGAAATCTGCCTCGAGGATACTATATCAGTCCATTGATAATATGCTGCAACATGTGATGGAGCTCATGTAAGTCCAGTATACCAGAGAAGACAGAAACAACACTCTGAGGGCATTTTATGATTTAGCTCATTTCTCATTAGTCTGCAATGCACAGGAAATATTATACCGTACATTAATGTGCCACCGAGGCAGTGTCAACAATTTACACACCTGGCAAAAGTATGATCTGTATCAGCAATTTGTGTGCAGTGATTTCTCCCAGCAACATTTTATTTGTGATGGTAGATATAGGAGGTTATATTTTCATAGGAGGTTACTAGGTTAATGGCCCTAGTGCCTTTACAAGCCTAGCCATGTTATACCTGTGTCCCTAATTAAACTTGGTTAGATGGTCGTTACTTGCAGTGTGAGTCTGTGATCAGCACTGACTGCCTCTGCCCATGAGGGACATAGTTGCCACTCCTGGGGTGAATTTACAATCTCCCATTCAGTTATCTAGGTTGCACTTGAATAGGGTTATGGAGGAGCTCTGCTTTATGGAGCTAATGCATGCAGCTAGTGGTACTGATGAGAAACCAGGAGGTTATGGAAGAGAATGTATAAAATACTCTCCTGTGACAGTCCTAAAATATCGTTGAACATATGACAAGATTGATGAAGGTCCAATTTCCCTTTATAGATGTCTCACTGGTACCTGCAGAATGGTACAGAAACAAGCAGCAAGATATATGCTATGTGTGCAAAGTTGCACAGTATGTTGGTACACAAGGAAATAAAGCAGGGTACAGAGTTAGCAACAAAGGAGATGCCTGCTGAACTGTTCAAGGAGGTGGTGACTCCAGGGTATGACCACGAGAAGTGGAGGTAAGAGCGGTATGCTGTGGCACTGGCTAACAGGCGGCATCTGTTTCACAACTGTGGGCCAGATCATATATAACAATGATTAACAATGATGCATGCATTTATAATATCAGACTATGCTGTACCATGCATGGACTAGCATTACTATGCATCAGACACAGGCAACTCAGGTAAAACAGTACTTAGGGCAGCACACAGTTTTCATCATGAGTACAGCTGTGGAAGCCGCAGTGACAGCAATCAGCAGTGGGCACACGAGTGGATACTGTTGTAAGTGTGTGTGTGTGTGTGTGTGTGTGTGTGTGTGTGTGTGTGTGTGTGTGTGTGTGTGTGTGTGTGTGTGTGTGTGCGTGTGTGCGTGTGTGCGTGTGTGTGTGCGTGTGTGTGTGTGTGCGTGCATGTGTGCGTGCGTGTGTGCATGTGTGTGTGTGTGAGTATCTCATCCTGGTGAGTGTTGTTCATAGGTTCATAGGTACTTACTAGGCTATTGCTCTGTGAGGATCTTAAGAAGCCTAGCTTTACTTTGCCATGGTAGGTTTTCTTAGCCTTCATATTTTCTCTATGAATAACCCAGAGGTAGGAAGAACAAGGATATGTTGGAATGTGTACTTCGTGTTTCTTTTCATAAAGGCCATGGGTGCTAAGCCAGGGGTGAATTTCTGGATTCCCATCCAGTCATGCAAATTTCACTTGAATAGAGTATGAGAGGTACTTTGCTTTGTATGGATTGGAAGATAGTTCCATAGCTGTGATATTCTCTGGGATACATAGCTGTTCCTCCAACATGTCCTGTGTGGCTGCAAAACCAGCTCAGAGTCCCTTGATTGGGCATTTCTCTACTACTAGGTTTGTAAATGAGAAGTAGGGCTGACAGGATAGGATTTGCTGAGGTTCTTTTGATGAGACAGATGTTGCATCTTAGTAGCCTCTGTGATACTGATGAGAGGTAGAAGGCTTTAAGATGTTCTGCATAGTTTTATCATTTAGGATCTTGATTTTTTTTTTTTGTGAGAAAACATTGTGGTCGTTATAGTTTGCCATGTTTTTGGAAAAACCAAAATGGGCATTATATTCAATGACTGGCCTGATAAAAGCTGACTACACTGGACTGATTACATCTCTGGACCTGGATGCCATACCATTAAATGTTAAGCTGTGCGATAAAAGGACTTCCTTACAATAGTGGATGCGAGGTGATCAAAGGACAGTTTGTTGTTGACATACCCAGATCCCTTACTGTGGTATCACCTTTCATGGGAGTGCTGCCAATGTGATAGTTACAAGGGTGGTTATGCATGTTACAGGATACTATTGTACTTTTCTTGACATTTAGTTTTAGTCCATGTTTTGTTTTTCACAAGCTATTTGTTTTGGAATGGCCATGTTGGAGGATATTGGTGTCCACTAGGAACTTACTGATTACACCAAGTTTACACTCATCTGCAAACTTAGGCAGAAATAAACCTTTAACATTTGTTTTGTTCTCCAAAAACTAAATGCTAAAAGGAATAGCCCAAGGACTGACCCTGGGTTACACCACTAGTGACAGGTGTTTTGGAGGCGGTAGAACCACCCATGCTAATTTCCTGGGTTCTATTTGTGAGCCAGTTTCAATGAGTAACTTAAAGGTTTCCTTTGAACTGGGAGAGTTTATCTACAATGTCTGAACGTGGAATGGTATTGAATGCCTTTCCAAGGTCTAGACATGTGGCGTGTACTGAATTAACATCATCCATTACTCAAGTAAACTTCTTGAAGAAGTCAGTCAAGTTAAATTGGAAGGGTATCTCCATTAATGAATGCAGGATGAGTTTGGTCAAGAGTTTGTAAGTTGCTTACATCCTTATTTATTAAATACTTAATGACCCTTTCCATTGCCTTACAGTTGAGGCTGATCAGGCTTTTTTGTCTTTAGTGCAAGAGGATGATTATTGTTATCCTCCATTCATCTGACACAAAGCCGGTACAGAAGTTGATGCAGAACAGACTCTGTAGGAAGTCTGACAAGTCCTGTTTCAGACTGACCAAAAGGCAGCTCAGTATGTTGTCTGGTCCTGTTGAGATAGTTTTTGGCCTTGGATAGTGCCGTTTAGGAACCAGTACAGATGTGGGCATGTGAATTGGGAATATATGAGGAGAGAGGAGGATGAAGTTTGAGCAAAATCTGACAGTCAGTATACTAGCTATGTCTTCTGGAAACATGTATGTCATATCATTTACTACTTGCTCTGTGCAGTGCTGTGCACTGTTTAAGAGGCTTCTATCATAATTAGAGAAGGCTTTTTGATTATATTTCACCTAAGTGACTATTTTACTTCATATCTGGCTTTAGTTGATAAGACCAGGGTCTGGAGTTCCCTGTTAGGTTTAGCAAGAGCATTTTTAACACTTAAGAATTAAATCTATTTTTGTATGCAATTGATTTTATTATTATAGAGCCTGTTTATATTTGGCTTCCACCAGTTATCTTAAATTTGTCCTTATGCTTACTTCAGAGATGGGCAGATGCATCTATACATCAGTTTACATCAGCACAGAATATAGCAGTAAAGAATTCTGCATAAGTACTGAGGTTTTTAGGTTGGAAGGAGATTTTGAATTTACACAAGTCACCATTCAGTTTATCAGATTAGCCCTTCCATAGTCTCTGAATACTGAGGTATTACAGAATGCTTCTCTCCTACGGTGAATGTAAGTGATTTATGGTCCAATTTGGCTACAGAGGAAGTGACAGTTGGTGCGGAACAAAGCTGTCCCATATTGGTAAGGATCAAGTCCAGAATTTAATTGCCCCTTGTTGGGGTACAGACTAGCTGGTCTGCACAGTTTGTATTGAAGTCCAGAAATTAATCGGCATTCTTGTTTTTGAATGTACACGTTTTCCAACTAATGAATGAGCACTAGAAGTCTCCTAGGAGAAAAGTGCTTGGCTTAATGTATAAGGACTCCATACTAGTTAGGTAACAGGTAATGACTGAGGAGGAAATAAACAGGTCCTGTAGTTAGCTATGATATGATAAGAAGTTTTGTCCATAGTAAGTAGGATATAGAGGAGTTCCAGGTTGTCATCTTGCCTAGCAAGTCTGCAAGTGAAATTTCTTTTTTACGAATATGCAGACACCCCCACTTTAGTGCCTTCATCTAGGCAAAATCAAAAATATTGGGGGCACAAAGGCCAAAAAAATAGGGACAAATGTTAACCATTGCTCTTATAAATGTTAGAAAGTTGTTAGAATATTTTATGTTTCCATGCATTTTCTGAAGGGCATGATGTCAGAAACACATATGTATGTCATCATTTACTGAATTCAACCCCCCCATGATTTACATTAAGCAGCACTACCTTTATGCTATACAGATTCTGCTTTATCACGTTGGAAGTTTTAGAAGACTGACATGGCCTAAAATGAACTATAGGGGAGGTGTAAAGATAAAGCCAATATAAGAAAGCCTTGGTGGCTGTAGGTGATTGCAATCCATTGCAAATCAGTTAAGAGTGTTTACCATCTCCTCGCATGAAGTTCAATCACAATATCAATCTATCTATCTATCTATCTATCTATCTATCTATCTATCTATCTATCTATCTATCTATCTATCTATCCATCCATCCATCCATCCATCCATCCATCCATCCATCTATCTATCTATCTATCTATCTATCTATCTATCTATCTATCTATCTATCTATCTATCTATCTATCTATCTATCCATCCATCCATCCATCTATCTATCTATCTATCTATCTATCTATCTATCTATCTATCTATCTATCTATCTATCTATCTATCTATCTATCGTACCCCTAATGGGTTATTAGGTTCATAGGTAAGTACTAGGCTATCAGTCTACAGACCATTACAAGCCTACCCCAGAAACCCAATTCAAAAGTTACATGTCCCCTCTCAAGGAGATCAAGATGATATAGACTGGGGGAAATTTGAGGCTGCCCATCCATTTATCTAAGATTACCCTGATGGTGATCCTCTGCTTGACATGTAGTGAAAGTCTGATCAAGAGCTATGGAATATGTTGGGGTATGAATCTATCATGTCAATGTGTGTTATTTATCTGCTGATGTAGACTTAGTTCCTTTAGCCAAGTATTTGAGGTGAAATTAATTCTGCATGGGCATATGAGATTAGATAGGGTTGGGTTGGAACTTTCATGGCTTAAAAGGCTAAGCACAGATGTCTACAGAGTAATCTGTAAGAGAATGAGTCCAGAGAAAGGGGTAACAGTCTCTTCTGATAACTGAGATTGTTGTCGCTGCTAATATTTTCAGTTATGAATCTCTGTGGTATCTCAGCTTGTGGTATATATTTAATAAATGCATGCCAAAAGGTGATTTATATTCAATAATGGGTTTTGTAAGATACAAGTAAAGGGTAATTAAGACTTCTTTCAATCTAGTAGAGATGCCTTTAGAAATTAGATGAGCCAGATAAAAGGCTTTCTGATCTACTCTGGAGAAAAGATAGACAAATGATAAGGAATTAACAATTGTGCCTAAGTCTCTTATAACAATGTCTGTTTTGAGGGGCACATCACCTATATGGTAAGTGAAAAATTACCATAACTAACTATGCTACAGTTTGTTTTTTCTTTCATTTAGTTTGAAACCATTGTGGTTGCACCAATTGTTAACATGATCTAGCCCATACTAGAGCAATTAAGAGTCAGTTGAAAATTGATTATCAGCACCCAATTTACAGTTATCTGCAAATGTAGTTAGAATGACACCAGAAGCAAAGCCAATTGTTAAAGTCATATAATTTGTTTGTACTGTGACATCATTCTTGGTGATTGTATAATGCTGCTGAAGGCTAGGTTCATACCTACCTCAGACACATATTCCGAGAGGTCCATTATATCTCTCTTCATATGGCCAGGGAGGTACATCTCAAGTTATTCACACCCGCATTCAGAATGATGGAGTAATATGTGTACTTGTAAATGGACTTGAGTGCATGTGCGATGTGGTGTATCCTGGTACCTGATAGGCAACTGACCTTAACCGTCTCCTTGCACAGCCTTATGAGTGGGGCATCAGTGTGTCTCACTATGGAGTCACCTCTGACTATGATATTGGAATATGTAGAGGTTTGTATTATGGGATTTTGATTTAAAACAATGTGACTCATAGATTTTTGTGTTGGGTACTGCCTGTGTTGTGTGTTTGTGTGGCTGCTAAAGGCACTTGTTTCTTAGTTTACTTTTAGGATGCCTTTGTGGTTTAGATGGGTTACCTTTACGTACCTCAGCATATGTAGCTCTGCCTTCTTGGTCTGAACTATGTGGTCAATTAGTGAAGAGTTGTGTGATACTGACAACCTTATTCTTGTTCATAGTGGCTTTGTGTGAGAGCTTTGCTTCAGAAAGTTTTGTTCTTCTGGCAAATCACTGAAGACTGAAGTCACTAAATAATGACACACATTTGATTTTCAGACTTCATATGCTTCAGAAAATGTATGCTAACACAGAGCCTATTATTCTTGTAACTTTCTAAGTTTATAACAGCAATAGTTAACATCTTTCCCTATTTTAGAGCCTTTAGCTGTCTATTATTTTTGACTTATTATTCCAGGTTTCCTGCACTATGAGACTCAGTATTGAAAACATAAGAAACATTCTCTCAACACATGTGCTTAAGCTTTCTCTCTACTATCCTTGGGAAAAGACTGCTAAGCCAGGACGACTGGTCAGCAGGTACTTGTGTCTCTGTCATAGTGCACCTGGGCAGAAGTAGGGTGTAGAAGTAGGGTGGGGGTGCTGACTGCTTTGCACATTGAACAGCTCCATTAAAATGCTGCACTGTGCATCATTCTCTGGGACAGGTCTGGGGCATGTAGAGGAAGCTTTCGATGCATTTTACTGGATCAATGCACAGCACAAATGGCAGAATGCACTATGGCAGCACTCAGAATGTACACTCCTCTGCTTCTGCAGCCACAATATGTGACTGTATCCTCAACATCATTATGTGTGGAGATCGTGGCACTACGGGATCACAGACATTATGATGCCCATGTTATGCAACCACACACAGACATCTACAGCATATATAGTCCTCATGGTGGTTTTCAAAAATACTGCATCAGTAGGCCAAGCATTCTTTGATGTCATCATATAGAGGAAGTGCCACAGCAGTCAGGTATGCGATGACCATGATGGTATCTGCTGTTTCAATATGATAGATCTGCATATTCACACTATGTTGGCCATGGAGACACTCAGCTCAGGAGTGGGTGAGGACCTGTAGTGTTGCAGTATATAGGCCTTACTTCCTCCCTCACACTCATGGCCTGCCAGATCTCGTTTTTGTCTGGGCAACAGGAAAAGAAGGAGCACCCTGTACTGATGTGTTAGTCAACTCCTTTCCTACTATGGCATACTAACACTGAAGGGTGGGTTGCACAGGCACAGGTAAACTGTTTAAAGAATAGTGAGGTGATATAACTGAAACATTCTTCATGCTTGGCATTGCCACCATGTCTGTAGACTATCTTTATCATTGGCCTCAGACAGTTCCCCAACATTTGCAATGTATATATCCATGGTGGATGACTTTATAAATAAGCACATTCAAGTGAATCAGTACTAGTTTCTCAAATACATACATCCCATTTAGGCTACAGTTATAAAATGCAGTGGCATTCAGTATGTATAGACCACATAACTTGTGCAGATTGATGTGGTAGCTGTTGTCCTGACATGCTTGCAAGTGCAACACAACCATACTCAGTGTGGAGTATAATTCTGACTCATGCAGGTTGCAATGCATGCTATGTATGTTAGGCAACACTCACCTGGGGCACTGCCCACTGACTCTTGCCATGCTTGGTGAAACTCTACATCAATGTTATGTTCTCCACTGAGTGTAATGGAGTTGTTGTGCCTCCCAGACAGAGATGCCAGAAACTCTTCATGTCTGTCAGTGGTAATAGTATTCGTGGATCCCTCACTTGTGGATGGAAATAATTTGGTTCCCTGTACCCTTTCTGTCCTCCAGCTTTGCAGTTCTATATGCCCTGCCTTTGCACTTGTATGCCATTTTATCTCACCCACCCTGCCCAAGAAGCAAAGTGTCTATGAAAAAAAAGGTATGCAGTCAATATGACCTTAGTCCACTGGTGTATAATCACTGACTTTTTATGAGTGCAGCACAACAGAAGGTTAAGGACTAATGCAAGATATCTATGAGCATGACATTGACACCTCATAATATGTCCCCAGTATTGAGTAATGCACACACATGTTAGCATGACACCAGTAACAACAGCCCAGCGCAACATGCTGAATATACATTACAAAATGTTTTGTATTATACAAACCATAGGTTTTATGAATCATCACACCAAAAACAACTCCAGAAACAAAGGTGAAAAGGTGTCTCTCACCAATTCCCAGTGAGCCATACTAGGGATGCACAGCTCTTTTTGAAATTTCTCCAATAAGTATCACAGTTGGTCAGTGGAAAAGGATAGTCCTTCCCACAACAAAGAAGTCAATCACAGCAAAAAATATTTATAAATTCATGGTCATCTCTAATGACACTCCTTGGTTACAGGTTAAAATGACTCTTCCAGGCCTCAACAACAACCCATGATACTGCTTGAAAAAAAATTCACCCCACAACTGTCTAACAGACAAGAGTGGCACCCAACTGCATCTTTGAAACCCTAATCTTCACCCTTGCTCAGCTCCATTTGACACAACAAATAATCCTGAAAAATAAGTACAGCAAAACAAGACACAGAACAACAAAGGGGGATCAACAGCATGAGAACCACAGACTCAGGCATACTCACGAGGCTTATGTACCATGCCTCCAATGAAACATATTTCATAATGTGACAATTAAAATGCTATTGCAGCACACTTCATAGCATATTAACAACCCTTGCTTGTGTACATCTCCGCCAATCAGAAGTCAGTCATTCTGAACCGAACGCATAATTCGTAAAAAAAAACATGTATTCAACACACAGCAGTAGAACTGCAGGTTTCTCAAAGTGTGCAAGCAGTACACCCTGTTCATTTATCTCAGCTTTGTGGCTTTAAGTTTTTGGCCCCTCTGAGGAACTGCTTGAGCAGTGCATGAGAGAATAGGGGAGGCTCTTTGCTGTAATGAGCTGAAATGGCTGAGGCATGAATTTTGATGAAGGAAAAGGACAAGCCCTTATGAAGCATTTCAGTCAAGTATTGTAGAATCTGAGGTAAATTGGGCACTGCTGCACTCATCCCTTGAGATTGATTCCAGGCACAAAATCTTTTCCATTTTGCAGCATAAGATTTTATAGTACTAGGCCTCCTTACCTCTAAAATGATATCCATCACTGATTTACTGAGGGATGGTAAAGGAGAGATTAGGTAATTAGCCAGGCTGCTAGGTTCAGGGTTTGCAGCTGAGGGTGCAGAATCTGGTTCTCCTGCTGAGACAATAGGGAAGGAGTCTGAGGCAGGTGCCATGTTGGTGTGGCCAGTCTGGTGCAATTAAAATCATCCTTGGCTTGTCCTGTTTGATCTTTAGTAGTACCTTGGAGAGCAGAGGCAGAGGAGGAAAGGCATAAACTGATAGGTTTTTCCAGCTGATGGATAGAGCATCCACTTTCCAAGCTAGCTTGTGGGGAATCCTTGTGCAAAATTTGTTCAATTGATGGTTCTGGGGTGAGACAAGCAGGTCTATATCTGGCTCCCTCACTTGCTTGTTAACATGTTGAAAATCCTTGGTTCCAGTTTTCACTTGTGTGGGTCCATGAGGTTTCTGCTTAGTCCGTCTGCCAGTGTATTTAGTTTTCCTGACAGGAATTGAGCTTGTAGATTCACTTGGGAGCTCAAGGCTGTGTGCCACAATGCCAAGGCTAGTCTGCAGAGGTGGTAAGAATGTGTACCCCCATGCTTGTTTATGTACCACATGACAGTGGTGTTGTCCGTCTTTACCATTAGTTATCCTGGAAGAATGTGGTCCTTGAAGGCTGTCAGAGCATTCTGTACATTTCCTTTTGATTTATGTGCAGGTGCATTTGACTTGGGTTCCATTTGCCCTGAATGCACTTCCCTGCCAGGTGAGCCTCCCATGCATAGTCTGATGCATCTGTTGTTAAGGTTTGGGCAGCAGGGGGTAGAGTGAATGGTAGTCCCCTGTTTTGGTGGCAGGCCTCTGCCTACCAAAGGAACTCTAGGTGTAGGCAAGGTGTGATAGGAATCATTGCTTCTAAATCCTGTGAATGTTGACACCGTAGGCTTTTGAGTTGCCATTGTAGTTTCCTCATATGCAGCCTTGCATATGGAATTAGAAGAATGCAGGAGGCCATGAACACCAAGGCTTGCAGTATTTGACTTGCAGATAGTTGGGTTTTTGTGGCCACTTGTTTGAAGTAGATTATCAAATGAATCTGTTTCTCTGGCATGAGGAAAGCCATCTGGGAAGTTGCATTCAAGCTTGCTCCCAGGAATATAATTTGTTGACAGGGTACCAGGTGTGATTTCTTTTCATTTATGGTGTACCCCAGACAAGTCAGCACCCTTTGAACAAAGGCCAGATGATTCAAAAGTTTGTCCTGGCTTTCTGCCTGAATTAGACAATCGTCCAGGTATGTATATATTTGAATATTTCTTTGCCTACAAAATGCAATGACTGGATCTAGGCACTTTGTGAATACCCTGGGCAGAGTAGATAAACCAAAGGGCAGTGCAGAGAACTGATAGTGCATGTAGCCTGCTTTGAAGCATAGGTATCTTCTGCAAGACTCCCTGATAGGTATGTGCAGGTATGCTTCTTTTAAGTCTAGTGCTGCCAGCCTTGCATCTTTGCCTAGCATAGGAAGCAGCTGGTGAAGAGTCAGCATTTTGAATTTTGGAATCACCAGAAAGGTGTTTAGAGTAGAAAGGTCCAGGATAGAATGCCATGTGTTGCTTTTTCTGGGTACCAGGAAAAGTCTCGAAAAGAAACCTTGTCCCTTTTCCTCTTCTGGTACCAACTGAAGAACCCCCATGCTTAAGAGAGAGAGAACTTGATTTTGGGTCTCTGCCCACTGATTTGGGGGTAGATCTGGCCACTTGTTTGGTGTTGGTAATGTGTGGAAGTGAAATTTGTATCCTTGGGACACTACATTTAAAACCCATTTGTCCTGGGTAATGAGTTCCCAGTTTTTGGCATGCAGACCAATCTTTCCGTCTAAAGGAGCATTCAGTTGGGAAGTGCTTGTAAGTTTTAAAAACAAGTCATTGAGACAGTTTTCCATACGGGGAGTCTTACTACTCCCAGATTTGGGTGCGGAAATCCCCCACTGCTTAGTCTTGTGTGCCCCCTGGGACTGAAATCTGGGGTTTCTGCTGTGTCTGGGTTTGGCTTGAGAAGACCTGGAAGGAGAGGGAAAGGATCAATTCTTAGAGGGCCAATGCCTACTAAATCTAGGAGGCTGAACTTGCAAGAAATCTTTAACAGTTTGCATAGATTTAGCTTTATCTTCCATCTTTTTAAGAACTTCCTCAGTTTTGTTGCCAAACAGGTGGCCCTGATTTAAGGGAGCATCCAACAGTTTAGCTTTAACATGATCAGGCAAAGATTGCTCCTTAAGCCAAGCATGCCTTCTGAGCAGAGACCCAGTAACAGCAGCCCTGCAAGAGGCCTCTAATGAATCAAATCCACATTGAAAAGTATGTTTACCAACCTGTTCAGCAGAATGCATTAAATCCTGTAATTTTTTTATTTTCAGCACAGTCAGGAATCAACATAATTTTCTGTTTAAGCACCCAAATAACATGTTGTTGATACTTTAACATATGAAACTGGCAGTTTAAAGACCTAATGACCAAGGTTGCAGAAATGTAAACCTTCTTACCCCATCTATCCAACGCCCTGGAGTCTCTATCAGAAGGGGAAGGATTTTTAGCAGTAGTAGCCTTAATGCCCTTTGGTCCCTGTGAAATAGTCTCTTGATCCACAATCGGATTTTTAAAAAGAAACTTGTGTGAATCAGGAACTCTGTAATATCTGTCAGGTTTTCTGGGAGCATGAGGCAAAGAATCAGGGGCCAAACTAGATTCCGAAAAGTCATCATCAACATTGTCTAGTACAGGAGGTATAGCTAAAGGCCTATGCTGAGGCAGGAGTACGAACTCCCTAAGCCTCTTTTTTGGATCAGAAAAATCCTGGCTTTCCCAGTGGAAATGCTCCCTTAGCATATGTAAGGTTTCACCAAAAGAAAAATCCTCTGGAGGGGAAGCAGAGGGAATAGAGTCCTCTGCATCAGAAGCCTCATAAGTGAATAAGGGCAAATCCAGATCATCAGAAGACTCAGAAAAATCAGAATCCTGGTGAGAAGATTCATAAACAACTTCAGCCCTAGGTCTCTTAGAAGGGGGAGGTTGGCTTCCCCTGATTAAAGTTATAAGATCTTCAGCCATTTTTATAATTTGTTTTTAGGCATAGAGGCCTGAGCATATGGCTTGGGCATCAGTTTCTTAGGCATGGTTCGAGATTTAGGCCTAAATGAAGAAGGAGGCATCAGTTTAATATGCAAGTCCGTAGGCCTGAATACACCATCAGAAGCTGGTACCTGCACAGCGGCTCTGAACCAATCCAAGGTAGAGACATCCACAGGCTCCACAGTTGAAGCATCTTGCGGCATACCGGACTCTGAATGGGTCTCAGTAGAGGCCTGTGAATCAGAAGTAGCAGGTACCAGGGGCTGTGAAATTGCCTCACTGAGAACTGGCGAACTGATGACTGGCTTAGGAGAAGTGTCATCGGCAGCTTTGGACTGAGGCGGCCTGTCTTTGTCTTTATCTTTGCATTTTTTAGGAATCCCGGTAGATGGGTGGCTAACCAATGACATTTCTGGATAATTAAACCAAGAACTGAAATATTTAGAGGCAAAAATATACCAACGACAGATAGTGCGCTGATTAAATAAAGCACAAAACCAAGAGCAAGGTATGTCGTGGTCAGGGCCCAGGCAAGGAATACAGTACAAATGAAAATCTTTGTGAGGTATTTGCTTTCCACAAGTAATGCAATTATTAACTTTTACTGACATCAGTAAGGAACAAGTAAAAGTTTCCCCAACAGGGTACTTAGCTTTAGTTGAAGACTTCGGTTCTGAAACTCGAAAATGAAAATTTCAGGAGTTGGCCGACTGGCACTTGCAAACTGCTTCTGCTTTGGGCACCACACGGCAAGAAAGACTGGGGTAATGGCGTTGGCTGCATGTTTTATACCCCTGATGACCTGATGTCATGGAAGAAGGGACAGCATTTGACGCAGGACCCAAAACTTTGTTAGTCAGGAAGACTGAGGGCTATTGCAAGCAGATAACCAAAATGAAATGACTTCAACAGTGAAACACGAAGAACATCTGAAAGCACAATTGCAAGTGGTCAAACTTTTTCAGATGATATAAGAATGTAATTTGGTCTTGGTAAATCTGCAAAAGCAACATTTAAAGCAGGAAAGCTGCAGCACCAAGAAAATATCATCAGTCTGGGACAGGAATGTGATATAAAATAACTTGAGCAAGAGGGAGTGTATAAATATTTGGGAATTGATGAAGGATCAACAACAAAGCATAAACAAATGCAAATAAAACTTAGTAAGGAATATTTAAAAAAAAAACTAAAATTAATACTGAAAACAGCATTGACATCCAGGAACAAAGTCCAAGCTATAAACTAATTTGCTCTTTCTGTCCTAACTTAGTGTTGGAGTGATTGTCCGGCCCCAAAAGATGTTGGATTGGTTGGACAGGAAAACAAGAAGTATGCTTCATGCTCATCAGATGATTTATAAAAATCAGTGCATACCAAGACTATATATTTCCTGTTCTGAGGGAGACATGGGCCTCCTCAAAATTGATTACATGTCTATATCTGCAATCGTAGGACTACATACATACTGTGTCTGCTGACCTCATAAAACCCAAACATAGTGAAAGTTTTAAAACATGAGGAGAATAAGTCTAAAATGACTTCCCTGCTCAGTTTAGCAGAAGCATATTGGTTTCAGTTGGGGATGGAAATCAAACCAGAAGGAGATAAAAATCAGGCAGCAACTAAATGTGCCAAAAAACAAAAGAAAGAATATAGAATTCCAATATGGTGGACAGCCTGTGAACTCTTTCTCTTTGCAGCTCCACAGCTATCAATCTGAATCTTCGTAATCAAGATTCATCAATTTACAATTCCCCCTTAGTGCAGACAAAAATACTTTTAATTGAATATCTGGATAAATGGATAAACTAGTTTGTAAAATTTCTCTGTTTGGCATCTTGCAAACTTATTATTTTGAATCCTGAATACTGCTACAGCAAATCACAATGCAATCTGAGCCCTTGTCTTAATTGCAGCAAAGACAGCACACAGTAAATAACTGATCTCAAATATTACCTAAGCATGCCGAACGACCAAGAACAAATGGATATTCAAAGAACTAAAACTAAATTATCACAACTATCCTCACCTGAAAACAAACTTATCCAAAAGGCAACAAATCCAAAAACAACAGGACATAATAAAATCTACTTCTAAGGTAAAACCAGAAGAGGGCTATTCCATGGATGAACTGAAATCGGCTCTGCTGCCCATACAATCTGCAATTCAAAACTTTTCAGAACAAATGACAAACTTTGGATCTACACTGGAACAGATTGTGTCTCACTTAGATCATGCCGAAGCCAAATGTACAGCTAATGGGTTGAAAATAGAAGCACTCCAAAAACAACTAAAAAAATGAATCTGCCTTTGAAGACATGCAGCAAAAACTCACAGATCTAGAAGCACATAGCAGAAGAAACAATATCCTTATATGAGGAATTCCAGAAACATATGGCCAAGCACAGCTTCATGATACCTTAAAAATTATCTTTATTTCACTGCTAGGCAATCACCCCACTGCCAAGGATATTGTAATAGAAAGAGCCCACAGACCTCTCCGCAGATCACAGAACCCAAATAACCCTCATCAGGTTTATGCAAAAATCTTGAATTATCAGCATGTACAAACAATCTTTCAAGCAGCAAAACAAAAAGGAACACTATTCTGGCAGGGTCACAAAAAATCATTTGCACAAGACCTACCAATGCTTATCAAACAAGCAAGACAACAACTGCCCCCTTTCTGCACCTTCCTCATCTTGAAAAAAAATACAATTCCAAATGAAATATCCCAGTACTCTATCATTCTCATACAAAGACCAGAAGTACCTAATTAAAAATAAATCTGAAGCAAAAACTGTCTTTACCAAAGCCTTCAAAAAACTTCCTAAGCTTTGAAAAATTATTTTTCATGGAATTAACCTAAAAACCTAAAAATAAGAGAAAACATACCTAAAGATTGTGTTTTCCTAGTTATGCTGCAAAGCAACATCTAAAGATGATCCAAACGACTTGCTGCTGACTTTGTGGCCTTCTGCACCATTAATCTTCTTTTTTTCCTAAACCAAGTAGTAGAGGAACCATAAAAGATAGGCCAAGAGCTTCTTTGCAACATTCTAAGCCAAGGATGGCTACAGCAATTAGCGTCATGCTAGGAAACACTCTCTGCATCTATAAAGCCCCTTACACTTCCTGTTTTTGTAGTTCCCTCTATATGGTGGCACTGATCTGTCTACTTCCTCTTCGCAAGGTCCTACTAGGATCTGAGTAATCCCTACAGCAAAATTGCATCACCTTCTACACCGAGAAAGGCAGAACTAACAACTAAAATATGAAGAACCTAAACAAATTGTTAAGAGAAAAGTTTTTAAAACATACTGTTATTTGTCTTTTTCCTCTTCTTGCAAAGTGAACATGTTATTTGTTGGGATATGCCTATCAAACATGGGCCTCATCTGTGAACAAAATGCAGCATTGCTTATAAACCTGAATAATAACTGTTTTCTGCTTTTCAGAATAAAGAGACTTGGTTATAGCTTAGTGAAGCCTGGGATAAGGACGCACGGCCGAGTAAGAGTTAATTTACTGAAGCAGGCTGTGTGTCCTGGAAAATTTGAGCTACCATTGTTGAACTGAACATTCTGTACTTCTTGAACATTCTATACTAACTGTTGGTTTGAGGTGATTTGTAGTAAACATGTTTATCACAGGTGTTTTTCCATAGCCAACTGTCAACGGTCAGAAATGTAACAAAAAGTTGTTTTGCTTGCAGTATAAAAGTTGATGTCAGTAAACAAGTTGACCAGAGGAGGAGATCATCTTGGCCAACATGATGTGCAATCTGGTTAGCTGCTAATAAAGAACTTTTTCATCACCTGAGGCAGATGTGACTCGTCTGAATTTTTCTTCTGACATTTTGGTCCTTCGGACCGGAAACCTCTACGAAGATACGGATCATACCGACAGAGAGACCGAAAAACCTGTGCAGGTGAGGATTTCTCATCTTAAGATTCCCTCGACTGAAAGCCATCTGACTGATTTGTTGTTGAGAGGAGGCCGGCCACTCTCTGATCCCTATCTGAGGGACAGTTTCCGAATGAAAAGGGGAACGGAGTTTCATCTGGTTCAGGTAGGATGAAAACTAAATTTTCTTTTAATTTAATTTAACCTTGTTGACAAGGGTTTTATTTTTAGTTAAGGGTGGGTAGGATTACTTGTTAAGATTATTTTGTTAGGATCACCTGTTAAGATAGCCCCATTTTATAACTTTGATACAGTCCTAAAGTAAGAAATCTTGGGGAAACATGGGTTCGTGTTGCTGCAAGTGTGAGAGTGATGTCTGTTTAAATGTTGATGCTAAGTATATGAAAGGTTTAAACAAAAATAATGTAAAATTTTTGAAAAAGTGGAAGTTGAAATATGATTTTGATGGTACCCTGAATAAGAATGCTTGTGCAAAATTGCTTAGAGATTTGAAAAGAGATGCAGGAACTAGAACTAAAAAGCAAAGACAATTGGGATTTCCCCAAGCACAAAAATGGTTAGAAGAGGCAAATAAATGAGCTATAAAAGAAAAACAGTGCCAGGAAAAAGAAAAAATAAATCAAAAGGGATCACTGGTGCCAAGTGGAAAAGTAGCTTTATTTTTAGATAGGGAGGATGAGCATACAGTTTGTGCGGTACAAAGGCAGGCAACTGCCCCACCGTATGGGGAAATTGCTGCTGCCGTATCGGCGGAACCTCCTCAATATCAGTCTGAATATGTGGGATCTGTACAGCAGGGTGGGTTATTGGCTGCTCAAGGAAGCGTTGTGACCCCTCCAATTTAGCCGCAAATTCCCATAGTACCCAAGGTTGCTTTGCAACAGGTAGACCAACCTATGCAGTTAAGGTCAGGACCAGCAGGGCAAGGACGTTGGGCCATTAAACTTTCTGACTACTCAGAAGCTCTTCACTTAATACAAGTTGCAAACCCACAAGCAGGGGATGTTGGACAAGAACCAACTATTTTAGTTTATCATCCCTGGGCTAGAGAGGATATAAAATGAGCTACAGATGGTATTCCTCATCCCAAGGTTAATTTTCAAAAGTTTTCTGAGGACATAGTTGGTATGCATTTAAGTTATCATCTAAATGGTTTAGAAGTAGAACAAATAGTGCGACAAATCCTGGGTCCAGATTGGCACTTAGTTTGTGGTACTTGGACATGTAAGACAGATGACGGCACTACATTAAAGCATAATTCTGGGGTGTTAAACTCACGAGTCATCTGTTAAAGAGAATTTCTGATAAGTGGCGTCCAAGAGCAGATTGGACAGTAATAAATCAGTGCATCCAAAATGATGATGAATCTGTAGATCACTATATTGTAAGATTGACAGAAGTGTTCAATAACCATTGTGGAATGATGACTCCGTAGGATCAGACCAATGATAGTCCTTATGAACAGCAATTGAAAAATGCTTTTCTTAAAGGTTGTAAGGCTCCGATAAGTAGTTTTATAACTAAGCATATGGTAGATCATAGAACATGTAGACTGCAACCTTTGTTTGAATATGCACGGCATGCTGAGCAACATTTCAATTTAAAAAAGAAAAAGACAGTACAAGTGTTAGCAGTAGGGATGATGGTGGTATATTCTTGGTACAGGACCAAAGGGGGCAAGGGCACCATGGTGGCATAAAAAAATGTGGGGGCCCGAAATGGGACACGTTAAATGAACCGGGTGGACATTCAGAGGAATATGAGGGAAGGTTAAAACGTGGAGAATGTTTTAAGTGTGGCACTTCGCTGCCGACTGTGAAGAGTGGCAACACCCCCCACAGCTTACGATCAAGGGCTCCGCATGACTATATAATTGTAAAGGAAGGCGCCAAATTCATTATTGTGATTATTGCAGAGAAGAAGAAAGTGAGAATGATTGTGATGATGATGAGGCAGACACTCTCTGCGATGAATGTCAGAACACTCATAAGGAAGGGCGGGATTGTGACTGTGAAGTCATAAACCTGGCAAATTTGGGTATTGCTATGCATCTAGATCAAAAACCCATGATAGAGTTTTTGGTTGAGGGACAGAAAATGGAGTTTTTATGTGATTCAGGTGCATCGCGTACACTTTTGGGTCCAGCAGTTCTGCCTCCGAACTGCGAAACAGATGAGTTTGTCCTTGTGAAAGCGGCAAACGGGAAAATCTATAAGGAACCACTGTCACATCCTCTATTGTTCACAGATCCGCAAACAAACCAAACTGTTAGGTGTAGGATAATTATATTGAAAGTTTGTCCAGTTAATTTGCTGGGAAGAGATTTGATGCATTTGTTTGGAATAGCGGCAATTCCAACACCTAAAGGCATTGAGGCGAAAAGGTTAGCGGATGGTTTGGTGGTACAGGGAGTACAAGACTTGTTTTACTGGTATAGCCAGGACTTGATTTCAAATGGGTCAGGGAGGGTTGATACAGATTTGATCAACCTAGCTTTAAATAAATCTAGGAGCGGGTCACCACAGGTTGCGGCGCACTTACATTATACAATGTTCTATAGAAAGGCCCCTGGTCCGGATAAAGAATTTGAAAAATAATTCTTTAAGCACAAACGTGCAAGGATAATTTTGAATGATATGTTTTGGGATACGCAAGGTAATACAGTAGTGACCTGTACTTTGACCAAGGAAATGAGTTCTTTATATCGCTCAGGTTATAGCCCACATATTTCAATTACTAAAGCGGTGGGGACACATTGGGTAGATTTGGCGAAAAAGGTAACAAATTGGGACACAATGTCCGAAAGTCAGTTGAAGGATCAACAGATCCAGGTACAAAGATTAAATTGGGTGACTTGGGCACAACCAAGTGTGCACTTCAGGGATGACAAAACAGAAATGGCATGACAAATCCTTCTAACTCAAGAGGAAGATAGTGCGTTAAGTGCCTTACCTGTAGATTTATGGTCAAAAGGTAAAGGGGATGTAGGACTGATGAAAACAGCAGGTGAAGTTTGTATAACTCCAAAGTCAGGTTTTAGACCTCGTAAGCACCAATACCCGCTAAGTAAACAAGCAGAGGAAGGAATTAAGCCAGTCATTGAGCAGCTAAAACAGGTAGGAATTCTTGTTGAATGCCCAGATTTACCCTGCAATACTCCATTGTTTCCTGTAAAGAAACCGGATGGGTCATGGAGGTTGGTTCAGGATTTACAAGCAGTTAATTCAGCTGTGATCCCAAGAGCACCGGTGGTCCCTGACCCCTATACACTACTTAATGATTTACTACCTCAGCACAGATATTTTTCTGTCATAGATATAAGCAATGCTTTTTTCTCCATACCACTACATAAGGAGAGTAGATTTTGGTTTGCATTCACTTATCAAGGTAAAAGATACACCTACACCAGATTGCCACAGGGTTATTGTGAGAGTCCGACAATATTCGCACAAGAAATGGCTGCGAATTTAGCTCAGTTTATTCCCCCAGAGGGAAGCCAGGTTCTGTTGTATGTAGATGATATTTTGTTGGCCTCACCCACGCAGGAAAGTTGTAGAAAGGATACCCTTGCCCTTCTTAGTTTTTTAGCTGAGCAAGGACATAAGGTAAATAAAGAAAAGTTACAATTGTGGAAAGCACAAGTAAAGTACTTGGGTTATTTAATTTCGCAGGTAGACAATTGGAGAACAAAAGAAAATGAGCAATTCTTGAGGCACCTAAGCCTACGACTAAGCGGGAGATGATGTCCTTTTTAGGTGTGACTAATTTTTGTAGAAGTTGGATCCCTAACTATGCTGAGGAAGTAGGGCCATTGACCGCACTAATCTATGACACTCCCATGACAGCTAAGAATGATATACAGTGGACAAATATGGCAATACAGGCATTTAATAGAATTAAGCAATTGATAGCAGGATCCTCTGTTTTGGGTTTTCCGAACTATTCTAAGCCGTTTGTACAAATGGTTGATTGTAAGGGAGGATATATGACTTCGGTTCTGGTACAAGTACATGGGGATAAACAGAGACCGATAGCTTTCTACTCCTCCAGATTAGATCCTGTTGCAAGGGCATTGCCGCATTGTGTTCAAGCTGTAGTGGCAGCCGCCATGGCAGTGCAAGCCTCAGCACCATTAGTTTTGTTCCACCTATTACAATTGCGGGTTCCACATTCAGTTGCTACTATACTTTTGCAAGATAAGATAACCTTTTTATCTCCTAGTTGACATTTGTCATGTATGACAGTGCTGCTGACACAGCCTCATATGACCATAGAAAAATGTACTACTCTTAATCCGGCGACACTTTTGCCGACTCCAGAAGAAGGTACTCCACACGTTTGTTTAGAGAGCATTCATGACAAAGTGCTTCCACAACCAGATTTAACGGATATTCCGTTGGCAGATTCTGATCTCGCTTTGTTTGTCGATGGATCAGCAAAGAAGGACACTGTAGGAAAAACACTAGTAGGGTATGCTGTCACCACAGAAACTGAAGTTTTGGAGGCAAAGAGATTGTCAAACATTTATTCTGCACAAGCAGCTGAGTTGGTGGCTTTGACTCGAGCTTGTACCTTAGGGGAGGGTAAAAAAGTGACAATTTATACAGATAGTCAATATGCTTTCTCCACTGTGCATGTTGTCACTCAACAATGGAAGAATAGGGGAATGGTTACTGCGACAGGCAAACCAATAAATCACAGAGATTTAATTTTACAGTTGTTAGATGCAGTGCAACTACCACTTCAGATAGCGATATGTAAATGTTCCGCACATACCAACAGAAAAGATCCTGTCTCCAGGGGAAATGCACTTGCTGATATGGCTGCAAAAAAGGCAGCTCAAGAAAATGATTTGCTTTTACATGACAATGATTTAGAGCCCGGACACCTCTTAGACTTAGAGACACTAAAAGTAATGCAAACATTGACAACACAGAAAGAAAAATGTCGTTGGGTAAAATATGGTATCACTCAACAGGATGGGTTGTATAGGGCATCAGATGGCAAAATGGTATTACCCTCAAACCTTTTTAGGTATGCAGCATTGGTTAGCCATGGACCTGCCCATGTAGGAGTACAGACGATGATTCAAACAGTGTCTAAGGTGTTTTGGTGTAAGGGGTTTTCAACTTATGCAAAGCAATTCTGTTTATCTTGTTTATTGTGTGCAAAGTATCATGCTCAGGGGGGAGTTAAAAAGTCTCAGCAGACATTCCCCACCCCTCCATATCCATTCCACACACTCTGTATGGACTTTATTGAATTGACACCCTCAGAGGGAAAAAGGTTCTGTTTAGTCATTATTGATGCTTTTTCTAAATGGGTAGAAGCTTTTCCAGTAATGCACCCGAATGCACAAACAGTAGCAAAGCTTTTAACTACAGAAATAATTCCCCGATTTGGTTTACCAAGACGCATTTACAGCGATAATGGGTCTCATTTTGTTAACCAGATTGTTCAGAAGTTGGGTCAAGTGTTTCAAATTGATCTCAAGTACCATTGTGCTTACCATCCGCAGTCAGCTGGACTGGTAGAAAGACACAACGGTATCTTGAAGAATAAGCTCCGCAAACTGATGGCAGAAACACATAGATCACGGACTGCGTGCCTTCCTTTGGCACTCCTGTATATGCAAATCTCACCCTCCTACAAAGGACTTACACCATTTGAACTTTTGTTTGGGAGACCATATTACATCCTGCAGTGGCAAGGATTGTTGCCAGCGGAACGTGAGGGGGGTGAGGTCTAGCGGATTATATGAAGAAGCTGCTAAATGTCAAGTCTCTTGTAACCAATGACTCCTTTGCAGATTCCAGAAATGAAGCCTTATTAAGCATGGCACCCAGGGACTGGGTGTGGATCCGAATTGTGAAGAGAAAGAATTGGTCATCCCCCAGGTGGGAAGGCCAATACCAAGTACTTATCTCGACACCTACAGCTGTAAAGATCGCTGAGAGGACTTCATGGATTCATATCACCCACTGTAAAAAACTCAAGACTTTTCCTTCTGCCATTGATATTGGTCAAACTCCACCAGACCTCTGAGCGCAAAGTCTGGCTACAAAGGGGGATTAGTCCAATAGGGGTTAGTTCGTCTCAAACCCAGTGAAGAAACCAATGGCACGTGGTAGTCCTTAGGGAGGATGGCCATGTTCAACTGGTACTTGAACTGTTACATGATGATGATTTTGGTGGTAAAAGTAAATATGTCCATACGAGAAGGAACAGTTGCAAGAGAAAAAGGAATGGTGGTGCTGCAAGCGCAAACAGGTGTTACTACTGTGTTTAAGGTGAAACTTTGTGAAGGAATTTTGGACTTTTCTAAATAGAACAATGATGATTTCTTGACTTGTGCAAAATATTTGTGCAGTAGAGACTGTACGTCCTGGTCAAATGTTTGGTGGTCAACAGATGTGAATGGATGGGAAACAAGTGGTGCAGTGATACCAGAGAAAGATAAAAGCAGGCAACAAAGAATAAAAATTGCGCATTTCCAAGGTACCAAAGTAATTACTATAACCATTGTGTCACCACAAGAAAGTGATTCAGGAGTTTATGGAATCGGAGTGTCTCTTCCAATTGGAACTGAGCCTTTGGGGACCCTCCAACTTAAAGTACAAAGCCTTAAAAATTATACAAGTAAAGCAGATTTTGCCTTCACAGAAGAAGAACAATTGTTACTCGAGACTGGATTCGTACACTATAATGAATGGTTATCTTGGGTTAAATATAGTACCCGAGAGGCACATTGTGAGAACTGTGTTTCTTGTGCTGAAGGTAAACAGCAACTAGTGACAGTCCCATTGATGCGAGATGAAGGTAACCTAATGTGTCTGTTAAAATTATTCTTCAACAAAACTGAAGATAAATGCAAAAATGAAACTCAGCGTTTTCCAGTCATAAGCAAAGTTGAGAAACCACCTGCAGCGATTTCCTATCCAGGTTCATATATGTGCATTTCCAGAGATGGCACAGGGAAGAATTATGGCAATATGGGACAGAACTATTGCAATGTTACTGTGAATGGCAATGAAAATCCATTTCTGGAGAACCAAACTCACAGTTTAGCAGATGTATGGTGGTTATGTGGAGACAACAAACTTAGATCAAGGCTTACGATTCCCTGGAAGGGAACTTGTGCACTTGTAAAGTTAATTCTGCCATTCTACATTTTCCCAGTTCCAGCAAGCAGTTTCGTAAGAGAACCTGAAATAAAGCCGAAGTGGTTGGGTAGGAGAAAAAGAGAGGCACCAAAGCAATCCTTCGATAACGGTGTCTACATCAATAGCATTGGTGTACCAAGAGGCGTACCTGATGAATACAAAGCAATAAACCAAATAGCAGCTGGTTTTACATCCATCTTTGTCTGGATTCAACCTAATAAGAATGTGGACTGGATCAACTACATTTACTATAACCAGCAGCGTTTTGTGAACTATATCAAAGATGCATTGAAAGGAATTGCTGAACAACTAGAGGCCACTTCGCAGGTGGCATGGCAGAATCGAATTGCATTGGATATGCTCCTGGCCAAAGAAGGAGGAGTTTGCAGGATGTTTGGGACTTTCTGTTGTACGTACATTCCAAACAACACTGCGCCTGACGGAAGTTTTGAAAGGTTTGGAAATGTTATCCGAAGAATTGGCAGAGAACTCTGGGGTAAGTAATCCCTTTACAGACTTTCTACAAGTGTGGTTTGGAAAATGGAGTCATCTCATCAGCAGTTTCCTGGTGTCCATTGGAGTCTCTGTGGCTATCGTGGTGGTATGTGGTTGTTGTTGTATACCCTGTATCAGAGGTCTTCTACAAATACTGGTTGATACTGCTGTTACGAAGACGATGTACCAGCAATTGCAACAGACTGGTGAAAGTGAATACATTGAAATGTGACTTTTTGCAAATGTTTTTGAAGTTTAAAAAGTTTGTCTTGCTAATGAAGTAATGTATGCAAAGAAAAACTTAGTTTTTACCATATATTGCTGAAATAAAAAGACAAATAAAAAGTGTTTTCAGGGGGGAAATGTTAAGAGAAAAGTTTTTAAAACATACTGTTATTTGTCTTTTTCCTCTTCTTGCAAAGTGAACATGCTATTTGTTGGGATATGCCTATCAAAGATGGGCCTCATCTGTGAACAAAATGCAGCATTGCTTATAAACCTGAATAATAACTGTTTTCTGCTTTTCAGAATAAAGAGACTTGGTTATAGCTTAGTGAAGCCTGGGATAAGGACGCACGGCCGAGTAAGAGTTAATTTACTGAAGCAGGCTGTGTGTCCTGGAAAATTTGAGCTACCATTGTTGAACTGAACATTCTGTACTTCTTGAACATTCTATACTAACTGTTGGTTTGAGGTGATTTGTAGTAAACATGTTTACCACAGGTGTTTTTCCATCGCCAACTGTCAACGGTCAGAAATGTAACAAAAAGTTGTTTTGCTTGCAGTATAAAAGTTGATGTCAGTAAACAAGTTGACCAGAGGAGGAGATCATCTTGGCCAACTTGATGTGTAATCTGGTTAGCTGCTAATAAAGAACTTTTTCATCACCTGAGGCAGATGTGACTCGTCTGAATGTTTCTTCTGACAAAAATTCATCAAGAAGACTCCTCCAAACTGAATTTTCTCTAAAAGAAGCCAAGGATTACATTGCAAGACCCGAAGATACAAGGTTAAACAACATTTTAGCCAAAACTTAATGACAATTAGTCTATGTGGAATTGTAGATTAACTGAACTTGAAGTAACAAAATCATACTCACAGTGTAGGATCTGAACTGTGTTATCGAGTGGACTGTTATTTAAATGGCCTACCTAGCAGAAAATGCCAAACTTATATAAGTCTAACCCTGATACTTAAAAGTTTAAAAAGTGAATGATAGCCTTTTTTTTTATTATTTCTGTAAGTTAGGGCTAAGAGGATAGATTGCATTGACTTGTCTTGTCCAGTGCTGGGACACTGATTCTCTACAAATACCTCTCAGGGGAAATATATGCCTGTTTAAAGTTAAATGAATGTAAGTATAATAATTAGGTTAAATAGTGTAAATAGTAATGACTACTTTATTAACAGGACAGAATAAACTGTAATAAACATAATTAATTGCATGTTTTAATTGAATTAACCATACTAGTTTTTGTTACAAAGGGTAGTACTCCCGATTTAAATTTAATTAAGATGACCTAAGGATCTGATGCTACGCTAGTGTGCATTACAGCTGATCTCCAGTTAATAATTAGAAATATAATTAACTTGTTTTGGATTAGCTCCCTACTCTAATGCACCCAGATTTGATAATTAAACCTCCCTAAACAATGACATTAGCATTAAGACCCACTTAATACTCACATCCTAAACATATATCAATATAACTTCAGTATTTTACAAAGATTACTTCTCTATTACCCCAAAAATGGAGCATAGTAAGAGAATGTTTTGATTGAGTGGATGTTTCACATCTTCTGCTCAGTGGTATTTGTATATGCCCCAGGATTAACTATATTTCCGTGCATGACTAGCTTAGTCCTGCATGGAAGAGGCCGTTTAGGAGCAGGATGGCAGCGCGCCAGGCATATTAATGAAGACGCGCAGCTTGAGCTCCTAAACAGACAGGGAGCATGTACAAGTGCAGGGGGCGTGTCTGAGAGCAGAGCTCTCAGAATATACACGCCCCTGCAATCAAGAACAGCAGTTTAGGACTAAGAATGAGCAAGACCGCTCATAGGTGTTCGCATATCCCCAGCAACACCCCCCCCCCAAGTTTATAAGAGCAATAGTTATGAGATATAAACAAGCTTTGTTTTTTTTTATGAAACAGATAAAATTTAACAATAGGTGCACGGGTTTGCCCATCGCTGAGCTACGTTTATTGCAGCTTAAATGGCACAAGAGGATAAAAATCAAGATATATGCAAATGAAGCAATACTGCAATAGTGTAGTGGGCAGAACATTCGCCCTACAAGCAGTCGTTCGCGGTTCGAGTCTCACTTCAGTACATTCCATTTTCCATATTAAATCACTTTATGACCAGTATTTTTGTATCATAACCTACTAAATAACATATATTTGTGAGCTGGAGTACCGCATTAAATGCAGATGTGAGGTGTCATTTTCATAATGTTGTAAAATCCACAGATAATCACAAGTGCCCCGTACAGTATATGTACACATGAATCAGGGATACAAATCGAAGGTACAATGTGCAATGAATGATACATCCATAGAGTTTCCAAATCCACCACCTTCCCAAGAACCATTTTATATTACTGTCTAAATTACAAAAAAACAAGAACCAAAATGAAAAATCTGCAACACCAAGATGAAACAAGCCTGGAACACAGTACCACAAGAACTCCACCAAAGTAGTAGTACACACATTTTATTGAGTGCTTTCGTCAGGTTATAACAAAAGACTTCTTCAGAATAATATAAAACCACAAATACATCAGTTAAATACACTACAAGAATAAGAACACATGACATAAACAACCAATAGCACACCTCAATGCAGTAATTATCAACAGATTTTCTTAATTTAAAACCTACTTGAAAGTTTCTTAAGTAAAAACCATGTTTAAAACAGATAATAACATATTGAAAATGTAAAACTAATTTGTATGTATAATATAAACGTTTACTACCCTAAGATAATATAACTATACAACATATGAATGCAGCCTGAGCAAGCTGCCAACAGTATTGTTGCCATTAAGTCCTGGGGGGGGGGGGCACAGGCATTCAATTTAATCTGCCAACAGAGTTCCCTAAACTCTAAATAATCTTCCCAAGGACCTCCTCGGGGATCCTTTCTGACCCCTTCAACAACTGACAAAAGAAAACAGTGTGATGGATACTTTTCTATGTGTTTAAATAAAACATTATTTCTGTAACCATTTTTAATGTCCCTATGATGTTCGTAGATTCTATCCTTAAACCTCCTTTTGTTTTTCCCAGAAAACCTAATGGAGCGATGAAAAGTCAGCAAGCAAAGGAGAGCAGTAGTGCTGAAACTGAATTCATCCTCAAGTCTTGGTGGGTACCTTTGCGAGGTGGACCCTGTTTTTCATAAAATATCACCAAGGTGATACTGATACATAGACTGTATTTATATAGCATATATCATGGACAGAAGCAAGTCAAAAACAAAACAAAAATGAAAATGTAGAATCCTCAAAATATGGAAACATTCCTGTGATGGGGCCAGGCCAGGTGTAGGGGGAGGATGGCCCCTTGTGGTAGAAGGAAGTAGCAGTCCACAAAAATTTATTAGCCAAAGCAAAGCCATAAAGACGATAGCGTAGACTATTAAGGATAAGAAAAACATGATGTATTGTTACTATTATGTAAAAAGCCCAGAATTTCCAGACACAAGATATACAAAACAATTAAGAGAGAAATTAGAGGAAAGAAAAATACATCTGCAAGAAAAACTGTTAGAAGCTTCAAGTAAAAATTTGCATTTATTAATACAACTGATTTTTGAAAAATAGTATATAGATCAAGAAAAAGAAGCATCTGAGGAAGTGTGAAAATATAAACAACAAAACCTAGAGATATTTGAAAAATATAAAAAAAAACACTGACCATGTTTTTGACCAGACAGTAGCAGATTTGTTTAGTAAAGGTCTCATTTTTGTGCCACCAAGACATTCAAATATTATTGATCTGGTACTGGGCCTTAAATTGTTTATTAGGAATTAAAATTTCAAGTTAATTTTTAACAATGCTGATGTGATTGAACATTGTTTTGGATTATGTAAGTACAGTATTTACAACCCTCCTGTGCACAATTGTCTTGTATTGTTTGAAAAAGTTTGTGAGTTTGACTTTAAAGCATTATTAAACCAAAAGAAGGAGAACAGATTTGACAATTTGAGTTTTGATGAAAGAAGCTTACTGTTGAAACTTTGTAAGGAGAAATCAATAAGAGTCATGAAGCCTGATAAGGGGGAGGGATTGTGGTAATATGTAAACAGGATTATGTTGATAGAATGAACCTCTTGTTATTTGATGATAGCACTTATGAAGAGGTTTCATGGCATTTTGTAAACCTATCATATCATAGAATTGATTTAGTGTTACAAGATCTTTGTGACCAAGGCCAAATGGACCCAGGTCAGCTTGAGTTTCTATTCAACAAATATCCAAAAGTTCCAAGTATCTTCAGAATTCCGAAGATACATAAGAACCTACACAACTCCCCTATGAGACCCATTGTGAGTGCAGCTGGTTCTAAAACTCACGTTGGGGAAATATATGGATTTTGCCCTTAAGGATATTTTGAAAGGAGAAAGACACATTTGTGTTGACTCCTGGCACTTCTTGGATAAATTGTACAGTGTTGCGTTTCAAGAAAGTGTAAGTTTCCTTACAGTGGATGTCACCATTTTGTACAATGTTATCCCACACACAACTGGTTTGGAGTGGTTTGAGGAGTTTTTGTATGATAGTAAAGTATTCAATAACAATGAAGTTGCAGTGTTAGTGACTCTTATGGAATTATTATTCATAGGTAGGTTCATAGGTAGGTACTAGGCTATCGGCCCAAGTGCCTGTACAAGCCCAGCCAAAAAGGTACCCTGGCTTTTGCCACCCAAGAAAATTATTTTCCTGTGTCACTGTCGAGCAGAGCCACAGAGGTGATCCCCGGGGTGAATTTCCTATTTTCCATCCAATCATCAAGATTTTTCTTGAAGAGTGCTAATGAGGAGTTTTGTTTGATATAGATAGGTAGTTTATTCCAGAGTATGGGAAGTCTCTGGGACAGGAATCTATCCCACCAGCATGTTCTGTTTATTGTGATGACAAGGTTTAGGTCCCTAGAGCATGTAGCTCGGAGGGATTGGGATTTCTTTAAGTGGAGCATGTCCAACAGCTCTGGGTTTGACATAGCTTTGTATGTTAGGCAGAGATCACCTCTGAGTAGGCGATATGCAATGGAGTAAAGCTGGAGGTTTTTGAGACGGTCTGCGTAGGGCATCTGTTTGAGGCTGGTAATCCTCTTTGTGAGGTATTTCTGCGGCCTTTCCAGTTGTAGATGTCTTGTGAGGTGCATACCAAAAGGGGCGTTGTATTCAATAATGGGTCTAATGAGTGAATTAAAGGTCTAATGAGTGTATTAAAAAAACAATTTTGTTTATTTTGAAAGGCAGTACTTTCTACAAAAAACAGGGATTGCTATGGGGGCCATTTGTGCCCCAGCTTTTGCAAACATTATTATGCTTATGTGGCAGAGAAAGTACTTGCTTAATTCTGAGTTTACTAACAAATGGACTGTATATTTACGATATATCAATGACTTATTTTTTCTATGGAATGGCATGGGAGAGGATGTCATTACCTTTATTGATTATTTGAACAACACCACCGATTTCATGAAATTTACCCATGTTCATAATGTGTCTGGTATCAATTATTTAAATGTTGATATTAGAAAAGACTTGGATAGGAAATTTTTGTTAGTAACCTGCACAGGAAGCCTACATACTGCAACAGTCTTTTGCACTATGATAGCAACCATCCAGAGTACCTCAAACGAGGCATAGGAAAAGTACAATTTGTGAGGATTGCCCGGATGGTTAGCACTGAGGATGATTTTCTTTTACAGTGTGAGACACTTACAGGGTTGTTTTGGCTAGAGGTTACTCTTCTAATTTGGTATCTAAGATACACAAAGAGATTGTCTTTAAAAGAAACAATCAGAACATCTTGCCCATTTTAGGGGATAGCACTTTGGTGAACACCAGGAGTGTCCTTAGTAACAAAACTGACCCTTCTAAGTATTCATGTCCTTTTGTGACTAGATTATCAAATGACAACAGAAGTATTTCTGAGATCTTGAAGAAAAACTGGCAACTGTTTTGGAGTGATCCTGGATTTTTAGACCAGTTGGGTGTCACCCAACAGATTGTTTTTAAAAAAGATTCTAGTATTACGCAACTCCTTGAAAGTAAGGGTGTTAATTACAGCAGTCTCACTAAATTTGGGACTAGAAAATGTGGTTGCTGTTCACAATGTCATTTGGTTATGAATTGTGACCATTTTAATGTCAATCATACCTCTATTAAATCTAACAGTAAATGTTCATGTAACTCTGTAGGGGTAGTTTACGCTGCTCTATACCAGCATTGTAATTATTTCTATATTGGAAAAACTAAAAGGAGGTTTAAGGATAGAATCTATGAAAATCATATGGACATTAAAAATGGTAACAGAAATAATGCTTTATTTAAACACAAAGAAAAGTATCCATCACACTGTTTTCTTTTTTCAATTGTTGAATGGGTCAGAAACGATCCCTGAGGAGGTCCTTGGAAAGATTATTTAGAGTTTAGGGAACACTGTTGGCAGAATAAATTGAATGCCTGTGCCCCCCCCAGGATTTAATGACAACATTAATATTGGCAGCTTGATCAGGCTGCATTCATATGTTGTATACTTATGCTATCTTAGGGCAGTAAATGCTTATATTATACATACAAATTATATTTACATTTTAAATATGTTCACAGAAAAAGAAGAACCAAGGTCCAGATGCACGCAAGAAATTTTTATTTGAGCGCTTTTGTATCTCTAATACAAACTTCACCAGAATGAAGTAACATTACCCAACATCCCTTATATACAAGACATACAAGAATCACATGAATAAGTAATTAAGTTTCTTAAAGCAACCTTGCCATAAAGCAGTAAAGTATAAAAGCATGACAGGGTTCATTACTATAAAACACACATAAGTTACCTAAAACAAATTGTAAACACATAACTACCATCCATATATGATGTTTCCAACATCTCCTAAAAAGACATCCTTAATTGTATTAAAAACATTCTTATAAAAAAAATGTGCTTGCAATCTTAGGACAGAACTAATAGACACAGCACTACTGAGCCCTGGGCTCAGTGATGCATTTGCTCTTATTTGCCATTTCAGTTCTGATAACTCCATGAAGTCATTCAAATGATCCCCTCTTTCACCCAGATTAACTTGTTCAATAAAAACAAACTTAAACCCATGTCCTTCATTGGCATTAATGTGTGCTGCTAATGCATTTTTATCATCCTTCCTATTTATATCATAATAATGTTGAAAAATTCTACTCCCTAATGCATTCTTGGTTTTGCCAATGTAGTAACACGGGCATTTGGAGCATAAGGCCAAGTAAACCACGGCTTTGCTGTTACAAGACATTTTACCTTTTATATGTTTCCCATAACTGGGAATCAAAATGTGTTTATTTTGAAGAATGTACTGGCACTATAGGCAGTACCAACATTTTACCATCCCCATACCTCGGTCCAGACCCTGTTTTTTTTTCCAGCATGTTTTTTTATGCTGCAGTCTCTTTTGTATATAATGTTAGTGACTGGTCCTACTAGTTGTGCCTGGTCTACATCAATACTGAAAATATTCCAATTATGCTGGATAATATTCTTGATGTTATAAAATTGCTGGTTGAACTTGAAAATAGCTGATTTCTTAAAAGTGTTGTTCCTTGCCTGTCTTACATCATTTTGTATTCCTCCCCCTGTGCCAAGCAGAGGTAAAAGACACCCACTCAACCTTTTGTTTATAACTTCTTGGAAGATGTTACCAACATAATTCACAGGATGACCCCTTTTTCCAACATGTCTTTTAAGATGTTCATCTGTGTAATGAAATCATCTTGTTCAGAGATCATTCTAGCCAGTCTTACCCCCTGTCCTTTTACCAATGCCTTCATTTGGTGGAGGGGGTAACAACTATCAGAATGTAAGAGACTATTTGAATATGTGGGTTTCTGGAATATGGTGGAGGTAAACTGTTGTTTAACAGGGTCTTTTTCAAAAGTGATGTCTAGGTAATGGAGAGTGGATTCCGTAATGGAATGTGTGAATTCCAGAAATGCAGTGCTTTTTTCCAAATATTCTAAAAAATGACCAATTTACCCTTGTCTTTCTCCCCAAAAATTATGATATCATCAAGTAATCTACCATAAAATATCCAGTCCTTGGCAAAGGGACTACTGAATATGTGTCCCCTCTCCCAAAATGCCAGTACGATGTTGGCAAAAATGGGGGCACATGCGGTCCCCATTGCCACTCCTTTAACCTGCTTGAATAGCTGTTGTTCAAAGGTTCTGATGTTTGTATCCAATACCATTTCCATCATTGTTCTTAATGTAAGGATACAGTTGTGGCTAAGTGTAGAGTACTGGCAAAGGTATTGGTAGAACCAGTCAATACCTGTTTCATGTGGTATGACGGAAAATAAATCCTTTATATCTATTGAAAACCAAATTGTCATTGTACATATTTTTATTGATTTTAGACAAGAAGTCCCATGAGTCTTTTAATATCCAAGGGCAGTCTAGTAGTATACCCTTCAACTGACCATCTAAGAACTTCGCTATAGGGAAGGTTTTTGAAGCTCGAGCATCAACAATGGGTCTCAGCAGGGGGGTCTTATAAATCTTTATGAATCTTTGGGATCCCAAGTATTGTTGGCATTTTTGGATTTTTTACAGACATTAAGCGATGTTCTTCTAGTTAATTTGCTGGTTCATAAGCAGCTCTTCTAACATGATGTCAACTGTGTTGTAGCAAATATTTTTCTCATTTAAGGTGATTTCACAATATGCATCCCCAAACAGATGGTTAAACATTTTGTTAGTATAAGTATCATAATTCATGATAACAAGACCCACGCCTTTGTCTGGTTTTATGACCCGTATCTCTTAATTTTGTGAAATTTCCCTTAGTAACATCATCTCTGAGTTACTTAAATGGTTGGCCTGTCTGTTTACCCCTTTTTTAAACAGGTCTCTAATGTCTTTCTCACATAGTTTTTCAAAAGTAGCCACAATGGGATGCAGGGTGGGGTTAAATGTGTTGGGTTTTTTCAAACTACTGTGTTCATGAATGTTGTAATTCAACCCTTTGAAAAAGAAATCAAAATTCAACTCCTTATTGAAGAGTTTCAGGTCAATTATAGTTTGGTCCAGGCAAGCTTTCTTGTCTGGTACAAAAGTTAAACCTTTTTGAAACAGTTCTGCTATGTGTCCTTTAAATTCAATTTTGCTGTAGTTGTACACCTTAAAATCTCCACTTGCATTATTCAAAATAACTATATTGGTGTAATATTCATTCAATGATATCTGTTCCCCCTCCACCTCCAGTTGCCCCTGGTATGTGTGGGGTACTAGTAATTGTAATTGTGATTGTAGTTGTAGTGTGTCTCCCCTCTTGCCTGGTTCCTCAGTTTCTCTGACATCCTCCAGGGAATGGGGTTCTAATGGGTTTGGTGTACATAGCATGTTCTCACCATTACTATTATTAATATCATTTGTATTAGCTGTAATCACATCAGTGTTACTACGTATCCCTTCCTGCCCTCTAGGTGGTGGAGGGTAAGCTCTTTTCTCCCCATATTCTTTTTCATCTCTACTGAGCTTATGCATTTTTCTTTCTTTCAATTCCGTCATTGCACAATCAATTTTCTCAAACATTTATAAATATTCAACTTTTTTACACTCATACAGTAAATCCTTTTTAATACTTTCATCTGCAACATTAATTTTGTTCAGTAAATCAGACATTTTATGGTCGTTGTCTCTAATAAGACATTTTAAAAGTTCACAACCATTTTTATTAAATAGTTCCAAGAGCTCTAGATGTAACAATGAGTCTCTTACCAGGCCAGTTGAAAATTTTCAAAGTCTAAGGCCCTTTGGTATTCTTTCACTCAGGACACACTCATTAAGATAACTGTTTTCCAGTTGTAGTTTTCGATATTCCATAAGTAATTTCTAAAGATTAGCCAGCTATTCATTCAAAGTTCTGGTATTTTAGACTGGAACCCACCGAAATTCATGTTGCTAGTCTTTTTCACCTTGTAACCACTGAAGCAAGCTGTTCCTGCCATTGTAAAGGGCTCCACGGCTGTCAGTTCCTGTATTTGAAGTCATGGGTGGTGTCATATTTAAATATAGTGCTCCTGATTGGCTAGAAGTCGACAGTTGTACTTTCTGTGCTCGTGTAACACCAGGACTGTTTAAACTACACAGAATGTCCCCAGAACTATTGATTTCTGCCCCATTCTTGCCCAGATCGATCCTATTAACCTGTGATATTAAATAGGAGGCTTGTTGGGTCATTTTCTCCATATGAACAGACACATCTGCCACTGTAGTATTTAAGGCTTGAATGGCTTGAGGCAAAAAAGATGAGAGTAAGTGAATCAGTGTCTTTGGGTCCCTCCATACCAAACACAAAAATGCACAATGCACACCAAATGGTATTCACAGAAAAAGAAGAACCAAGGTCCAGATCCACATAGGAAACTTTTATTTGAGCGCTTTCATCTCTCTAATGGAAACTTCATCAGAATGGAGTAACATTACCCAACATCCCTTATATACAATTCATACAAGAATGACCTGAACAAATAATTAAGTTTCTTAAAGCAACCTTGCCATAAAGCAGTAAAGTATAAAATCATGACAGTGTTCATTACTATAAAACACACAAAAGTTACATAAAAACAAATAGTACATACATAACTACTATCCATATATGATGTTTCCAACATCTCCTAAACAAACATCCTTAACTGTATTAAAAATTTTCTTATAAGAAAAATTGTGCTTTCAATCTTAAGACAGAACTAATAGACACAGCACTGTTGAACCCTAGACTCACTGATACATTTGTCTTATTTGCCATTTCAGTTCTGATAACTCCAGGAAGTCATTCAAAGGACCCCCTCTTTCACCCAGATTAACTTGTTCAATAAAAACAAACTTAAACCCGTGTCCTTCATTGGTATTAATGTGTGCTGCTAATGCATTTTTATCATCCTTCCTATTTATATCATAATAATGTTGATAAATTCTACTACTTAATGCATTCTTGGTTTTGCCAATGTAGTAATATGGACATTTGGAGCATAAGGCCAAGCAAACCACGGCTTTGCTGTCACAAGACATTTTACATTTTATAATATGTTTCCCATAATTGGGAATCAAAATGTCTTTAGTTTCAAGAATGTACTGGCACTGTAGGCAGTACCCACATTTTACCATCCCTATACCTCAGTCCAGATGCTGTTTTTGTCTTTCCAGCGTGTTTTTTATGCTGCAGTTTCTTTGGTATATAATGTTAGGGACTGGTCCTACTAGTTGTGCCTGATATACGTCAATACTGAAAATATTCTAGTTATGCTGGATAATATTCTTGATGTTATAAAATTGCTGGATGGACTTGAAAATAGCTAATTTCTTAAAAGTGTTGTTCCTTGCCTGTCTTACATCATTTTGTATTCCTTCCCCTGTGCCAAGCAGGGGTAAAAGATATCCACTCAACCTTTTGTTTATAACCTCTTGGAAGATGTTACCAACATAATTCACAAGACAACCCCTTTTTTCCAACATGTCTTTTAAGATGTTCATCTGTGTAATGAATTTATCTTGTTCAGAGATCATTCTATCCAGTCTTACCCCCTGTCCTTTTACCAATGCCTTCTTTTGGTGGAGGGGTGACAGCTATCAAAATGTTAGAAAGTATTTGAATATGTGGGTTTCCACAATATGATGGAGATAAATTGTTGTTTAACTGGGTCTTTTTCAATAGTGATGCAAAGGTAATGGACAGTGGATTCAGTAATGGAATGAGTGAATTCCAGAAACTCAGTGCTGTTTTCCAAATATTCTAAAAAATGACCAATTCCCCTTGTCTTTCTCCCAAAAAAGTATGATATCATCAAGGAATCTACTGTAAAATGTCCAGTCCTTGGCAAAGGGACTATTGAATATGTGTTCCGTCTCCCAATATGTCTGTACAATGTTGGCAAAAATGGGAGCACATGTGGCACCCATTGCCACTTCTTTAACCTTCTTGAATAGCTGTTGTTCAAAGGTTATGATGTTTGTATCCAATACCAATTCCATCAATGTTCTGAATGTAAGGATACAGTTGTGGCTAAGTGTAGAGTGCTGGCAAAGGAATTGGTAGAATCAGTCAATACCTGTTTCATGTGGTATGATGGAAAAAACATCCTTTATATCTATTATCATTTAAACCAAATTGTCATTGTAAATCTTTTTATTGATTTTAGACAAGAAGTCCTACGAGTCTTTTAATATCCAAGGGCAGTCTAGTTGTATACCCTTCAATTGACCATCTATGAACTTCACTGTAGGGAAGGTTTTAGATGCTCGAGCATCAACAATGGGTCTCAGCAGGGGGTCTTGTAAAACAATATGAATCTTGGGGATCCCAACTATTGTTGATATTTTTGGATTTTTTACAGACATTAAGCGATGTTCTTCTAGCTTAATTTGCTGGTTCATAAGCAGCTCTTCCAACATGAAGTCAACTGTGTTGTAGCAAATATTTTTCTCATTTAAGCTGATTTCACAATATGTATCCCCAAACAGATGGTTAAACATTTTGTTAGTATATGTATCATAATTCATGATAACAGGACCCCCGCCTTTGTCTGGTTTCATGACCCGTATCTCTTAATTTTGCAAAATTTCCCTTAATAACATCATCTCTGATTTACTTAAATTGTTGGCCTGTCTGTTTACCCCTTTCTTAAACAGGTCTCTAATATCTTTCTCACATAGTTTTTCAGAAGTTGCCACAGTGGGATGCAGGGTTGGGTTAAATGTGCTGGGTTTCTTCAAACTACTGTGTTCATGAATGTTGTAATTCAACTCTTTGAAAAAGAAATCTAAATTCAACTTCCAAGAGTTTCAGGTCAATTGTAGTTTGGTCCAGAGAAGCTGTCTTGTCTGGTACAAAAGTTAAACCTTTTTGAAACAGTTCTGCTATCTGTCCATTAAATTCAATATTGCTGTAGTTATACACCTTAAAATCTCCACCTGCATTATTAAAAATAACTACATTGGTGTTATATTCATTCACTGATATCTGTTTCCCCTCCATTTTCCCCTGGTATGTGTGGGGTACTAGTAATTGTAATTGCGATTGTAGTTGTAGTGTGTCTCCCCTCTTGCCTGGTTCCTCAGTCTCTCTGACCTCCTCGAGGGGGGGGTTCTAAAGGTTTTGGGGTACTTTTCATGTTCTCACCATTACTATTATTAACATCATTCATATTAGCTGTAATCAAATCAATGTTACTATGTATACCTTCCTGCCCTCTAGGTTGTGGAAGGTAAGCTCTTTTCTCTCCATATTCATTTTCATCTCTCTTGAGCTTATGCATTTTTCTTTCTTTCAATTCTGTCATTGCACAATCAATTTTCTCAAACATTTTAAAATATTCAACTTTTTTACACTCATACAGTAAATCCTTTTTAATACTTTCATCTACAACATTAATTTTGTTTAGTAAATCAGGCATTTTATGGTTGTTGTCTCTAATAAGACATTTTAAAAGTTCACAACCATTTTTATTAAATAGTTCCAAGAGCTCTAGATCTAACAATGAGTCTCTTAGTAGGCCAGCTGGAAACTTTCAAAGTCTAAGGCCCTTTGGTATTTTTTTAGTCCGGACACACTCATTAAGATAACTGTTTTCCAGTTGTAGATTAGCCAGTTGTTCATTCAAAGTTCCAGTATTTTGGACTGGAACCCACCAAAATTCATGTTGCTAGTCCTTTTCCCCTTCTAACCACTGAAGCAAGTTGTTCCTGCCATTGTAAAGTGCTCCACGGCTGTCATTTCTAGTATTTGACGTCGTGGGCAGCGTCATATGTAAACCTAGTGCTCCTGATTGGCTAGAAGTCACCGGTTGTACTCTCTGTGCTGGTGTAATACCAGGACTGTCTAAACTACATAGAATGTCCCCAGAACTGTTGATTCCTGCCCCATTAGGGCCCGGATTGCTCCTATTAACCAGGCTTGTTGGGTCATTTTCTCCATATGAATGGACAAATTTGCCACTGTAGTATTTAAGGCATGAATGGCTTGACCAAAGAGGAGAGAGTAAGTGAGGAAGTAAGGAAAAACAAAGTACCCACAAACTGTCACGTAGACAATAACCCACTGAATACAGAAGATGTAATCAGAGACCTGGGGACTCAAGTCGATAGTGACCTCTCCTTTGACAACCATGTTGCCAAAGTGGTCAGAAAGACTTTCTACCTAGCCCATCTCATCATGAAGGGATTCTCATCCAGATCAAAGGAGGTCATTGTACCTCTGTATTCCTCCCTCATCAGGCCCATGATCGAATATAATGCTCCATTTGGGATGTATCTCACCCGGCACATGCAGCAACTGGAAAGACCCCAGAAGTACCTCACCAAGAGGATCATAGGTCTAAAACATGTGCCTTATCCAGCTAGATTAAAGAAACTCCAGCTCTATTCAGTAGCATACCGCCTGCTCAGAGGTGATTTGTGCCTAACATACAGGGCCATGTCCAACCAGGAATTGATGGACATGCTCCATCTCAAAAATCCAAATCCACCAGAACCACACGAGCTAAAGATTTCAACCTCTGCACAAATATGAATAGGACATGCTGGAGGGATAGATTCATAACACAGAGGTTACCCATACTCTGGAACAAAATCCCAGTTCACGTGAGACAGAGCCCTTCATTGGCACTGTTCAAGAAAAATCTCGATGCATGGATGGGAGATCGCAAGTTTAGAGTGACCTCAGTGTCACTACTAGACAGAGGTATAGTTTACTAAATAATGGGGTTCCACATGTGTCACTACTAGAGAGGCGCAACTACATAGTATGGGGTGGCGTAAAGCCACATCACTGTTGGCTAGGCTTGTAAATGCCCCCGGGCAGATAGCCTAGTACACTACTATGAAACTATGAAACTATGAATCAGTGTCCTCAGTTCACTCCATACCAAACACAAAAATCCACAATGCACACCAACTGATATTCACAGAAAAAGAAGAACCAAGGTCCAGATCCACTCAGGAAACTTTTATTTGAACGCTTTCATCTCTCTAATGGAAACTTCATCAGAATGAAGTAACATTACCCAACATTCCTTATATACAAGATATATAAGAATCACCTGAACAAGTAATTAAGTTTCTTAAAGCAACCTTGCCATAAAGCAGTAAAGTTAAAAGCATGACAGGGTTCATTACTATAAAACACACATAAGTTACATAAAAACAAATGGTACATACATAACTACCATCCATGTATGATGTTTCCAACATCTGCTAAATAACATCCTTAATTGTATTAAAATCTTTCTTATAAGAAAAATGCTTTCAATCTTAGGACAGAACTAATAGACACAGCACTGTTGAGCCCTGGGCTTACTAATGCATTTGTCTTATTTGACATTTCAGTTCTGATAACTCCAGGAAATCATTCAAAGGACCCCCTCTTTCACCCAGATTAACTTGTTCAATAACAACAAACTTAAACCTGTGTCCATCATTGGCATTAATGTGTGCTGCTAATGCATTTTTATCATCCATTGCAAGTATGTGGGTACAAGGAGAAAGAGATAAATGTAGGTCTTAAGGACATGGACATCTACAGACAATAGAGAGCTGCCCCATACGTTTCTGGTAATAACAGTAATGCTAGAACCAATAGAGAAAAACAGTCTGGTATTAGGATACCGATATATTACACAATGGACAATGGTGCCATCATAGACATTATCAACCCTCATTGGCATTCCCTAACCACAGATTCAGTCATCAGAGAAATTGTAGGGGACACTCCAATATTTAGATTCAAGAATAAATCTAATCTTAAACAGTTGTTATGTCAAAAAAATCATAGACCAGGTTTAGGCATGTGTATGGGGACTACATCTTGTGGCCACTGTCATTTTTGTGAATGTTATGACTACTGACAGGTTTACGCCAAGGTTGCCCCTCATTCTATGTCGGTAAGACAGACAGATTGTTCCAGCATAGCATGAGGGAGCATCTATATGCCATTAGGGTTAAGTACATGCAAAATGCATTAACAAAACATGTTCTAGCATTTGGGCAAGAACATCACTTTAAATGTATGGTCATAGACTATGTGCAGCCCATAATCAGGAAGGATAACATCAGAAACAATACAGAGAGGAAAGAAACCAACTGGATAGTAAGGCTGAGAACTGATAAAGGCTATGGCCTTAATGAGAGAGCCTCTATCAAACCTATTTTGAGATCTAGGAGTTTGATTGTCTCACATTAGCCTTATAAATACACTGAGGGGATGTCTAGCCCTTTTTTACCTTTGTCATATATATGGATTTGTGATACTATATGTGCTCAGGGTAACACAATAATGTTTTAATGCAGAAGTGAGGTTGGAAATGAATGCAGCTTTGGTTTTTAGATAGGATGAGATATACTGAGTTTGTGCCCATGTCTCCCTTTTGACTCCATGACATTTATGGATAGTGAAATATGTACATTTATGTTCTGTCTAGAAATTGTTTTGTAGGATGTATATATCCTTTGATTGCTCTGAAATTTTACATTTATTTTTTATATATTGGTAGAATGGTTAATATGTGAGCTGATTCATTCTAAATGTTTTAGGTAGAATAGTTTTAATTTTGAATGTATGCCCAATGACAACATGTGTAGTGTTTCATTTCAGGTTTTGATTATGTATTGTTATATCTGTTATAATGACAGTTTTTTAGTGTCAATGTTTAGGGATAAAGTATGTATATTTATTGTTTTATATTGTGTTATCTGGCAGCAGGTAGAAAATAAAGTTGTTTCCCTTTAAATGGTTAAGTGAAGGGCTCGCACTTGACTGTTGCAGTATTTAAAGAGTGCAACTGCAGCATTTGAATTTTTAAGGCCTGAAGAAGCAGTATGTGAAAGCGCTAACCTGTTGGATTTATGTGAATAAAAGATCTTTGCTTTTATACATCCTTTGAGTATTCTGGATAATTCAAGTGAGCCTGGTCGCCTCATACGTGGTGCTGTTGTTGGACTTACTATTTTCTTCATTTTCCGTCATGAGGCGTAAACTTTGTTGGGAGTGCTTTGTTGTTGCTTGATTTATATCTAGATATATGTCTGCATGTACATACACATATTTATTCATATAGATGTATTTATACACATCTGTATATGCATCATATATATGGCCATGTATAGATCTCTCTCTGTGCACATATATATATATATATATATATATATATATATATATATATATATATATATATATATATCTATTGTAGAAAATTCTAGGTAATACCTCACACACAGTGAAACTAGCTAGCAAAGCATATGCAGACAATAAAAGTGCTATAAGTAACTCAGAAATAAGCAAAAAACAGGATACTTAATGTTATATATCACTGATTAGTTAGCTCAGAGCCCTTCCTCCGACTTCCTCCGATTAGCTCAGTGTGAAATGGCAGAAACACTCACAAGTTAACTTCCTAAGTAGCAAAGTTGAAATCTGAAACAACTTTAAAAAAAGCTTCAAAGAACCAATGAGGTGCTTACTCCAAGTCGTAGTCCAGGCAACCCCAGTCAGCCAATGACCACAAACAATTCACTCTCAATGTAATGCTATACTGGCTTCGGCTAAACTATGATGGCCTGGAACATGTGCTCAGACACACAGCCTCTACTAACAAACAACTAGACCTAAAACACAAGCCTGAATATGGACAATGCTACACTACCAACACTACTTAGGTAGAAAAAAAACAACTGCATAAATGTTTAAACAGATAAAGGACCAAGGAGACTCTAGAGAATGATTTTAAATGCAAACAAGTTATGTGATACACTCCTAGCAGGAAATCAGAACAAACAAACCCAACCAGATGCTTAACAATTGTAGAAAATTCTATACTAATACCTCACACACAGTGAAACTTGCTAGCAAAGTATATGCAGACAATAAAAGTGCTATAAATAACTCAGAAATAAGCAAAAACAAAAAGGATACTTAATGTTATATATCACATATTAGTTAGCTCAGAGTCCTTCCTCTGACTTCTTCCGATTAGCTCAGTGTGAAATGGCAGAAACACTCACAAGTTAACTTCTTAACTAACAAAGTTGAAACCTGAAACAACTTTAAAATAAGCTTGAAAGAACCAATGAGGTGCTTACTCCAAGTCGTAGTCCAGGCAACCCCAGTCAGCCAATGATCACAAACAATTCACTCTCACTGAAATGTTATACTGGCTTTGGCTAAGCTATGATGGCCTGGAGCATGTCCTCAGACACACAGCCTCTACTAACAAACAACTAGCCCAAAACACAAGCCTGAATATGGACAATGCTACACTACCAACACTACTTAGGTAAAAAATAACTGCATAAAAGTTTAAACAGATAAATGATCAAGGAGACTCTAGAGAATGCTTTTAAATGCAAACAAGTTATATGATACACTAATACCAGGAAATCAGAATAAACAAACCCAACCAGATGCTTAACAATTGTAGAAAGTTCTAGTTAATACCTCACACACAGTGAAACTAGCTAGCAAAGTATATACAGACAATAAAAGTGCTATAAATAACTCAGAAATAAGCAAAAAACAGGATAATTAATGTTATATATCACAGATTAGTTAGCTCAGAGCCCTTCCTCCGACTTCCTCCGATTAGCTTAGTGTGAAATGGCTCAGTTGTTAGAGGTATATCCCAATACCATCTGTGATGCTGTTTGCTAAACACTAACATGAGTTTATGCTGACAGTGAATGAAAAGGCCCAACACCCACATGATGTTCCTAGGTATAGGAGTGTGTTTCCATGCAACTGGCTATGGGAATGTTACCACAGCTGTTCCACATGCAATCAGCTAGTGGGGGACTGCAATTTGTGCATAGGCCATCAGCTGATCATGAGCATCACTTACAAAACACAAGCTGCTGCCTAACCAAAGCAGGTGTACTTCTCCACATCCACCAGAGAGGGAGTGAGAGAGAGAGAGAGAGAGAGAGAGAGAAAGACAGGGAGGGGTGGTAGAGTAAAACCTAAGCATGTTTGTATCACACACTTACCAGTACAGGGTTTCAAACCCCAGCCAGACCATGTATTGCTATCACATGTCTATGCTGTTATTGCATGCACCACAGGGCTTACATGTTGCAGAGCTTTTCAAAGATATATCTGATGTTGAGTGATATCTGCAACAATGATCTAAGAGGGATAAGGTAGGTGTAGTACATGTGCCTGTCCAGATGAACAGATGTCAACGTCGACACAGCTATACACTCTCTCAGGGACTCACACACATTAACACAGTTGGCAGGGTCAGGATTAGACTTCCTAACTAGCTAGTTTGCCACAGTACAGTAATACGCAGGTATCACATGCACCACAGGGGTTATCAGGATGATATATGGGCAAAGGGTATGTGAAGGTGTCTGACATCAGAAGGCATGCTTCAATAGGCCAATTGGAGGTGTAGTGAGTGTGAATGGGGTCACAATCATTATACTCCACACACACACACACACACACACACACACACACACACACACACACACACACACACACACACACACACACACACACACACACACAGGTTACAAGTACTAACATGCATGGGTGCATTGCTTCACAAGTGTGTAGTGGTTGACTGTGCCAGAAGGCTATACAAGGCTAGGTAAAGGGTATACTTTGGCATCAGGCCACATGAACATGGTCTGCAGTGTGGCTCAGGGGTGTAGTGTCTGGATTGGCCCACACAGGTGGGTATTACATTCACCATCCAGTCATCTGGGTTACAAATGTGAGTGGCCAGTGCTGTGCAATGCTTGCCATGTATGTGTTCTATAGTCCATGACATGGACGGTGTCTGGGATGTGCACAAGTCCCACATGCATGTTCTGTGACATGTGGAAGTGTACCTGGGGTGTCTGGGGCATGCTGTGTACACAGATTGTTATCATCAGATGTGCCATTCCTGGCCTCATGTGGCGAAATAAAGAGTAAAAAGGTCACACAGATAACTAACTGGTTAAAAAACACAAAAAGAAAAATAAGGCGTTGAGCTTTAATGGCCTGAAACTGTCCATAAATAGACTTAAAAATGAAAGTAAAAGAAAAAAGTCATGGACATTCAGAATTGCCATTTAGCTGAAACACCTGATATCCTTAAAGGGTTATTTGCATATATCCCATGAGGCCTCTGATGCAAGAGGTTTAAGGTATCACACAGTTAGAAGTCTAGCTTTGCTAGATTTTTCTTTTTGTGGCCTTATGTGGTGGGAACTGGCAGTGGACACCAGGCTGACCCTGCACCTACATTGACAGCATGAAACAGGCATTCCCTGGTGTCAGTGGCATCTGTCCTTACAGGGCATGTGTTTAAAGCATGATATGTCCTTTGTGGGTCACATTTGATGGCACTACAGTTGTTGCAGGCATCCAGTGGGGAACATAGTGAAGGAGAAATGCATGGGGGGGGGGGCTTATGCAGATTTAAAAGGCTGTATTTTGGAACAAGTTACAGCAACAAATGCAATTTGTTTAAAAAATAAGTTATTGTCTAAAGAAGCAGTCTTCATTTTAAAGTATAATACTTTAACTCCTGGTGGACTAAACCAGGAATGTAATTGCAAATTTTTATTGTAAAGTGTTAATAGAATTAGCTAATTGTTTTATTGGTTGATTTATAGTAATTGATGTATCTTTATAAGAGATGTTTTTTCTCTGTTTGTATTATCTCCTGGAAGGCTTTTATGCCGAGGAGCTAGAGAGTTTTTTTGTGCTTTTATTAAAGGATATATTACTGGTTTTGTCGTTTGGATTAATTTTGATCTACATTTGTGGTTTGAACATAGTGAAGGAGCACTGTATGCAGTTTTGTGCCTATTGTAGTGATAGGACAGGTTGCCATGCCCTCTGTAGTCCACTGCAATCACACCATGGTTACTATCTGTGAGCAATATGCAGGGAACTACCAACAAAGTGGCTGTTGCCTAGCCGAGTGTGTTTCTGTATGACACATGGGTCGAGAGTGTTCTCTGGGTAATACAAGGGTTGCCTAAATTGTTCGCCAGGTCTTGATATCACATGTAGGGTTATGGATTGTCAACCCCAGCCTCTCTGCTATTTGACATCAGTTACCCTTGTAAAGTGGACATTGTGACATATACTAGGCTGACTATATAAGAAATTTGCCAAACCCTCTCCCCATTGAGTCAAGTCGTTGCACACTCACAGCCACCTTCACACAGGATACGAATGACAAACACGGACACACACACACACACACACACACACCACACCAAGTCTCACAGTTGTCATGTCTGGATTGGAACTCCTACCTGACTAGTACATCACACTACAGCACTATGCAGTTATAGCACGCACCACAGAAATTACTGGGTTTTTCCTTTCCCAATGATGTATTTCAAAGTGAATGACATCAGCAGGCTTGCAAAAGAAGGGCAATGGAGGTTGTAGTGACTCTGAATGGCCTCAAAAGCAGTGCTCCCTGTGCAAACAAACACACACACAACCATCCACATTTGCCATGTCTAGGCACAGAACCCCTATCTAACTAGTACATCACACTACAGCATTATGCAGTTATTGGAATCACCATAGAAATTACTGGGCTTCTTTTTCCCCAAAGGTATATTTTAAAGTGAATGACATCAGCAGGCTTGCCAAAGAAGGGCAATGGAGGTTGTAGTGAATGTGAATGGCCTCAAAAGCATTGCTCCCTACACAGACAAACAAACATCCACACTTGCCATGTCTGGGAATAGAATCACTACCGAACTAATATATCACACTACATCATTACGCTCTTATAGGAAACACCATGGAGATTACTGGGATATGCCTTCCCCAAAGGTGTATTTCAAAGTGAATGATAGCAACCTTGCTAAGGTTGAGCAATGGAAAGTGTAGTTCGTAGGTTCATAGGGTCATATGTTGATACTAGGCTATCAGCCCTAGGACCTATATATGCCTAGACATGACAATTCTCTGGCTATGACTTTCCACAATATATACTTCCCTGCACCTCTGTCTAGCAGGGCAGCTGACATGATCCCGGGGGTAAATGTCCTATCTTCCCATACAATTGTCCAGGTTCCTTTTGAAGAGGGTCAAAGAGGCACTCTGCTTGTAATGTATGGGCAGTCTTTTCCAGAGTCTGGGGAGTCTCTGGGTCAGGAACACATCTCTCCTGCATGTACTGTTCATTGTGATGATAGGATTTGGATCCCTGGAGCATGTGGCTGTGCGGGTTTGGGTTTGGAATTCTGCAAGTGTAGCATGTCCAACAGCTGTGGGTTTGACATGGCATGGTATGTTAAGCAGAGATCGCCTCTGAGAACACAATATGTGACAGAGCATAGCTGGATGATTTTCAGATGGTCAGCATAGGTCATTTTGTGAGGTATGTCTGCAGCCTCTCTACTTGTTGCAGATGTCTTGTGAGGTACATATGTAACAGGCCATTGTAGTCTGTACTAGGTTTACTGAGAGATGCTTACAGTGTGACAGTGGGGTCCTTTTCCTGGATGTAAAGCCCTAAGTAGGGGGTGTGCCACATGGGTGGGTTTCCTGACTGTCGTTCTGATGTGGTTATCAAAGGTGAGACCACTGTCCACCTGTGTCCCTAATTCTGTTATCACACTGTAGGTGTTTAGTGTACTGCCACCTATGTGGTACTTCACAGGTACATGTCCCTTCCGAATGGGGATAACTATATATTTCTTGGCATTGATCTTGAGGCCATGGCTCAGGCACCAAGCATGTCTTTCTATAAGGTCCTTCAGTAGAATACCCACATCATGTGGGGATTCAATATTGTCTCCCAGTGTGCAGTCATCTGCGACTTTTGTTTGCCGGTGTCCCTTACTGTTGGACTGTACATCAGAGCAGTAGATGCCGGACAAGGATGGTGCCATGACTGAACCCTAAGGTACTCCAACTGTCACTTGTCAGGGGCTCGCGTTGGTGTCACCTACATTTACAGTGTGGGCTGTGTCAGTATAGCAGTTGGTAGCCCATCTGGTAACATTGGGATTAATGGCCAGCTTGATACATTTATCTATGATTCCAGACTGGGGGATGGTGTTGAAGGGCTTGCTGAGGTCCAGATAGGCTGTGTGAACTACCTTACCCTCATCCACAGCTCTGGAGATGGATTCACAGTTGTCATGCAGATTGAGGTGACATGATTGGCCCTTCATAAACAAAACCTGGTTAGGGTCCAGTGTTTGCAGGTTGCCAATGCCTTTGTCTTAATTTCCCTGATAATACATTCCATGGTCTAGCAGAGCAGGCATGTCATACTGCTGGGGTGTAGTTCCCAGAATCCAAGGTGGATCCCCCCTTGTGGACTGGGATAACTGTAGCTGTGCGCCACACAGTGGGCACAAAGTCTGAGGTGTGGCTATGATTAGACATGGCACGTAGGTGAGGTGCCAGTGCAGTTTGTAGCTCATGTACTACACAGCCCGGGATGTTGACTGGTCCCATGGCTGCTGTTGTCATGGCTCTGTAGAGTGTGTTTTTTACCTATGTGGCCATTATTACCAACATATGGCAATCTATCCGTGTTGAGATGGGCCCTTTGTGGGTTGAGAGGGAGGTGCAATTGGCACTGAATTGATCTGCCAGGATATTGGCAATATCCCTGGGAGGAGTAAATTTAGTACCATCCTGTTGTAGCTCACAGCAGTTCTGAGCATTGCCATTTAGATTCCTCACATAGCTATGGAATGGCTTGCAGCTGTCTTTTGCATCTGTGGCTATATTATGTTCGTAACTAGCTTTGGTGGATGTTATGAGGGGGCTATGCCTGTAACTGTGGCTGGTAAGGGAGTATTTTGCATCCTGCAAAGTCACCCATTTCTGCAAGAGTTCCCTCCTTTTGTTATACAGTATGTGTATGGCAGGGGGCCAGCACATTGGCATCATTTTCATGGATGGGGAGCATCTTGGTTCAATATTGGATGGCATGATTCATGCACGAGTGGATGTGCTCATACAGTGCCTTCAAATATGGTTCGGCAGTTGTCCTTTCAGTTATTTTCTGCATGGGTGTCATGATGTTAGTCACATCTGACATGTGTAGGATTGCATTGACTTTGGAGATGTGTGTTACGGAGGTGTACTTACTTGGGTGTGGGGGAGGGATGTTGATGTTAAGGGTAATTAGCTCATGGGCATACCTGACCACCAGTAGGGTGACCGTAGTTGTGGAGCATTGATGTCTCATGTTGGTAATGACCAGGTCTAGGATATTTGAGCGCCTGGTGGTAGTATGGGTTACTTGATCCAGGGCATTGGGAATTATGACTTCCAGTACCATTGGGCACACGTGTTGATACACAAGTGGTTTTCCCAGTTAATGGCAGGGTAGTGCAACTCACCCAGTATTAGGGTGTTTACTTTTAACATAATACTTCACAGTATGTTTCAAAGGCTGTAGTGGGTATCATGGCACATGGTAGGGATCTGTAGCAAGCTTTATGATTTGGAATGAAGCCTAACCTACTGTTAGTTGCACCGGGGGTGTTTCAAACACATTCTGTTGGGCAAGTAGCCTGGTGGTCTGAATATCCTTGGTGAATATGGACACTCCTCTACCTTTATTGTTTTGGTTCTGGTTTGATTGCCAACAGGTGCGGTGAGAGCTGTACCTGGTATTGCAGGTGTGCTCTCTGGAGGCCTGGATCAGGTCTCTGTTACTGCATAGTTATCAATGTTCTCCATTTTTAGGTGTGCGTAGTGAATGGCCAAAAAAGAATTGCACCTTACACACACAATCAAACACACACTCAGTTTCACAGTTGTCATGTCTGGGCATAGAACTGCTACCTAACTAGTTTATTACACTACAGCATTACACAGTTATAGGACTTACAACAGAAAGCATTGGGCTACCCCTTCCCCAAAGGTGTACTTCAAAGTGAATGACATCATCAGGCTTGCCAAAGATGAGCATTCGAGGTTGTACTGACTGTGAATGGCCTCAAAAGCATTGTTCCCTACACAGACAAACAAACATACACACTTGCCGTGTCAGGGAATAGAACACCTACCTAACTAGTTTATCACACTACAGCATTATGCAGTTATAGGATGCACTACGGAAATTATTGGTGACTCCTTCCCCAAAGGTGTATTTCAAAGTGAATGACATCAACAGGCTTGCCAGACAAAAGCACTGGAGGTTGTAGTGACTGTGAATGGCCTCAAAACCATTGCTCCTTACAGAGGCAAACAAACACACACACAAATACACAAACATCCACACTTGTCATATTTGGGAATAGAACAATGACTTAACTAGTATATCACACTACAGCATTATGCAGTTATAGGACACGCAATAGAGATCACTGAGTAACGTCTTCCCCGAAGGTGTATTTCAAAGTGAATGAAATCAGCAGGCATGCTAACGAAGGGCAGTGGAGGTTATAGTGACTGTTAATGGCCTCAAAAGCATTGTTACCTACACAGACAAATAGACAAATACACAAACATCCACACTTGCCATGTGTGGGAATAGAACTCCTACCTAACTAGTATATCACACTACAACATTACACAGTTAGCACACACAGCCATGGTTTGAATCCTGGGAGTTGTAGTAGGCTGTATGCAGAATCCTACCCCACAACTGTAGAGATATGTCCAGAATGTCCAATAAATTGGCCCATATCTGCTGCCTGTCACCCTGCCCCCCTGGCAAATCAGTGGGATGATCCCAGACATTTAGGCAGCAAATAAGAAATACAACTGATTGTCAGACATCTATAAGAACAAACCTATCACTCTAGCAACTCCCCAAAATGTTATGAGAGTAATAAGCCAAGTATATCCCATCTCCACCCTCATGTTGTCAAGCTGTGACCAGAGTGTGTGCAGTAACAAAGTGAGACGTATGTGCATAATACTAATGTGAAATCTGGTAATATGTGTTTCAACATTCAGGTATTGCTAACAAACATTGCCCCCACAGGTCTGCCAGATACAAAAACTGTGCCTAGAAATAAAAGATTGATATCCTGTACTGGTACTGTTGACTCTGGTATTGTATGGCATTGTTAGTGTTGCAGTTGCTCTGAATAATAAGGTATTACTCATCACTGTCATTCACACTGCGCTACATAATAAAACTGTCCAGGAAATCCTGTATAAGAGTGTTGTAATTACAAGGTCAGATTGTAAATCCACAGGAGAATTATAGACAAAAATTAGACAAGAGATACACAGCAATATCTATATAGCACACTCAACTGTGATGGACACTATTTTATTTTTAGCAGACACAGCCATGGTTTGAATCCTGGGAGTGGTAGTAAGCTGTATGCAGAATCATACCCCACAAGTGTACAGCATTGTCCAGAATGTCCAGTTAATCAGACATATCTGCCGGCTGTTACCCTGTCCCCCTGGCATATCAGTGTGCTAATCTGTGACATGTAGGCAGCATTTAATGTCATATAACTGACTGTCAGGCCTGTACATATTTGGAAAATGTCAATGAAAACAAACCTGTCATTGTACAAATCACCAAAGGTATAAGAGGGCAATAGTCAAAATATGTCCTGGTTCACCTGCATTTGGTCAAAACATGCCCAGAGAGTGTGCAATAAGAGATGGGCAGGTATGTGCGCAATATCAACCTGGAATCTGGGAATATGTGTAGAAACAGTTAGGTAGTGTTAAGAAACAATACCTCCACAGGTATGCCAGGTCAGATGTGTATACTGCAGGTAAAACTCAGTTCATGTATATATTTGTCTAGATACATACCACTGTCCAAAGTAAGGCCATAGGGTAGTTTACTAAAACCTGTAAGGTACAGATCACAACACTGACTAGGAAAGTAATGAGAACTATAGAAATATACTAGTTGTTGATTGACATATTTCTCTCACCCCAACATATCTGCAACAATAATCTAAATACACAGCTCAATCAGTATGTGATCCATTAAATCTATTATTGGGATGTATGTCCTATTGTTTGATAAATACTTAAAATTTTTCCTAAGCATGTATCATGTTGAAATACTCCCGCATTGGTGGCATGCTGCCATCAATGTACCTGCATGCTGTTGTAATGGCCACTGTGGTTCCAAATATGCATGTGTTCTGTTTGCTATGCAAGTGTTCCATATCTGGTGTTTCAGGTTAATGGGAATATATATGAATGCTATTATACCTAATCCTGGAATATGTAGACTATTAGTTACCCACATATATTTAAATGTGAACACCATAGCACGTTTGGGAAACTGGTCCCAGCGATCCCATCAGTCCCACCTCAGCTGGCCATTGCACTGGGCACCAGCACATCTGGGGCCCACACCAGGGCCTCCTCATTCGCTGGTCCTACACCACCTTTGGGTGGAACCACCTCAAGGGATGGGGCTCGCCCCCCTGGGAGTGGGCATGAACAGGACACTGTCACCTATTGCCAGGTCTGGGGCGTGGTCCGTAGCGAGCTCTGCAGGCAGTTTGGAGATCTGCTACGTCAGCTTGAGGGCCGTGTGTTGCAACTAGAGGGTCGGCCTGGCCCTCCTACTCAGCCCCTATCACAGCCACCTTCAGGGCTGTGAAGGTGCAGAGGTGACTGCCCATGGGTGGGGACATCAGTCCCACTGTATCCACTAGGGGGCTCTTGGGCTTCCAATTTCCAAGCACCTCTCCCCTACATGGTGTTTACCCCCCACATGTGTCACATACTGCCCTGTATGCTGTCTTGTCTGTCTTGTCTGTTATCCTACCCAGCCTACCTCCCCAAATATACCTACTATCCCTCCCCAACATCTCACTCTCACGTGAAAAAAAAAGGGCAATCTGTTCCCACCAACAAATCTCACCCCATACATAGCTGTCTATTTCGCACACATGTCCAATGGACACGTAATCTGGTCTAATTGGCTTCACAACATATTATTGTTGTCCTCACCCCTCTCTCAGGGGTTTGAGTGTCAAATCTATCTCCAAATTCAGTGTATATCCACAGCTGTTGCTGTAGACAAAATGGGCAGCTATGGATCTTCCCTACACCTGTCCTGCACATCCCTAGCTATTTTCCCTACTGTCTTTCCCTCTTTGTGCCCCCTTTTCACCACTTTCTTATAAACCCTTTTTCATTTCTTTTAAAGAAATTAGCACGGGGTAAGCGGGAATAAGCTCTTTTAAGCAGCAGTAAGCGGGTTTAACCTTGTTTGTGCAGGGTAAGCAATGCCTATACAGGTTAAGCAATTGAGAAGCTAAATCAGTATAAAAAACTGTAACCGGAAGTTAACAGTGCTTACCTCCACGCAAACCTATGCAAACCCATTTACAACTGCTTAAAAGTGCCTTAATCACTCTGTATCCAATGGCCCTTGTTATGCCCAGCAACAAAATAAACAGCCTTTGCAAGACTCGAACAAAGGACCCTGCATACCATAATCAAAGTGATTTACTACTAAGCCATGTCAGATATACATAAGCTTGATGTTTTCACAAACATATCATCCAGCACAGTCAGTCAACAGTACAGGAAATGGATTTATACATGTAGATGTATGTGTGTGTGTGTGTGTGTGTGTGTGTGTGTGATTGTCTGTTTGTATATATATATATATATATATATATATATATATATATATAGATCTGGTAAAAAATGCACTAAAACAAATTTAAATTTCACTAACTTAGAATGAACTTCGTGACACAAAAGCATTCAAAAAAGAAAACACCAGCAACTCTTGTATTATATAGCACTATCATCTTCTTTAATATCAAGACTTCTTCAGAATGACGTTTCATTAATACAAGCAACCATTTTAACATTGTTTAAATACATTACTTCAAGTAGTTTATTTAAATTAACACAATAGTTCCTATCCAATAATAATGTAACAACAGTAGTCTTGCAACTAAGCATTCTTAGTTTTTTATTTATATATATATATATATATATATATATATATATATATATATATATATATATAATTAACTGCACTCAAAAAAATGAATGAAGAGAAGAAATTTTAACTAAGAAATGAACTTCGTGACAATAACAGCATTCAAAAAATAGTAAATCACACCAACAACTCTTGTACTACTTTAGCGCTTTTGTCTTATTTATTATCAAGACTTCTACAGAAAGACTTGTTTCATAACTATGAGCAACCATTTTCACTTCCATTAAATACATTAGTTCTAGCAGGCCATTTAAATTAACAACAGTTCATTTCCAATAGTAAAGTGTGAACAGGCAGGGTGCTGTGTGCATTTTCATTAAAATTACAATCGCAGTTATATAAGGTAAATTGGTCAGACAGTAATAGCCTTGTGGTGCCGTGTGCATACTAATAGGGATCGTGTGCAAAAAGGGATTGCGTGCAAAAAATGGGATTGTGTGCAAAAAAAGGATTGTGTGCAAAAAGGAATTGTGTGCAAAAGCAAGAAAAAAAAAAGATTAAAAATATGGGGAACCAGGAAGGATGAGAGTCATGCTGTGATAATTGTAGTATAAACACATAACTTATGAGTACCTGCCTCCAAAGGTAAGTATAGAAGTGCACGGAGAAAGGTGGAGGAGTCAGGTAGAGAGTCCTACTATGCTTGGGTATCAGTGTGTGTGTAGAGAAATGTGTGGGTATGCCACCTGATGGGGGAGTGGGAGGAATGTGGTGTGGACTTGAGGGGGGCTGTTAGGAGGCCACCCATGACAAGGAGTGTGGAGCTGGGGTTTGATGGGTAGGAGAATATGAATAATAAAGTGTCCTAGAAGACTGTCAGTGCAGATGGTATCACCCCTTGAATGGCTGCATGAAAAGTGAGATGGGGGGGGTTGTTGGTGGGGTCAGCGGGGGCTAGCCTGGTGACTGGGAGCATGTGTGTAGGAGGTAGGGGGAGGCAAAAGTCAGAGAGAGAGAGAGGAAACACATTATATTCACTTGTACAGTTGTAAATCCATAAACACATTAAATCCTCTTGCACAATTCTTCAAACCCTCTTGCACAATTCTTCAAACCCTATCACATTTCAGTCTCTATACCATTTAAGTGCACATTTAATGTTCAGTGTCTCGTTGAGACCTGGATAGACATCAGCTCTCAGTTCTATCTGCCATTTTAATTCCCAGACTTGCAGGAATGTGCCCATGTCCCCCTACAAATTCTGCTATTTTTTCCAGTGCTGTGAATTTGAATCCTGTGAAGTTTGGGCAAATAGCACTGTGTTTAGCCAAGGCATCCAAACTGTCCTGTTTGTGTATTGCTGCATTGTGTTCTTTAATATGGCTACTCATCTTTCTGTTCATTTTGCCAATATAGAAATTCCCACAGTGTTCGCAGAAAGCACAGTAGACTACATTTTTTGTGTTGCAGTCATAGTGGTCATGTAGACTGACAGTTCTGTTGCAGTGCGGGAAGGTGATGTTGTTGTCTTTTCATATGTGTACACAGGTAACACACTTGCCGCAGTCAGACATTCCAGGTTCTGTCGATACTTCGCTCTGTGGGGATGGGCTTTTATTCCTCTCGAACGCACCACAAAAGAAGAGTTTCTTTTGAAACAGAAGTTTGGGGATGTCCCAAGTAACTTTGTCAGACCTTTTTCTCCTTCCAAGATGTCCTAATTGTTGGTGAGGACCCCTCTGATTTCAAACATATCTGTGGAAATTGGAAGGGGGAAACTTGACACCCAGTCCTTTCTGTTCGGTCCGTTCTGTGCCCTTGCTGTGAATCCCTTTGCCAGGATTGGTGGGTACCTGGAGTGTCTGTGCTGTATGATCTCTTGGAACAGGTTGTCCACTAAATACTCTGGGTATTTTCTTTCTAAGAACAAGTTTCTGAGGTAAAAACCTTCCTTGATGAAAACCTTGTCCCTAAAATGAGTCTGAATAACCGGATGAATTGTCATTTTACAATATTCTTTTTCATGAAATGGGGATGCTTGTTGCTGAACTCTAGATAGTTATTCCGGAAAGTGGGCTTTTGGTAGATGTTGGAGTCACACTGTCCCCTTTCCGGGTCTATAGTGAGGTGGATATCCAGGAATTGAGTGGTGGTTCTGATATGTCCTACCATGAGGGTCAAGAAGTCCAGACTCTGGAAAAGGGTTTCCAGAAAATTGCTCAGAGAAAGTCTGTCCCCCTTCCAGACAAAAAGGACGTCATCAATATAACGCCTGTACATTATGGTTTTGTTGAACCCGGGCAGTGATTCAACCTTATCCATTTCCCAGGCACTGAGGACTAAGTTTGCATATGCTGGGGTCATTTTGGACCCCATGGCTACCCCTTTCTGTTGGTGGTAAATCTTCCCGTTGAATTGAAAGAAGTTATTTCTTAATACTGCTTCTGTTAACCTGCATACGGTATTAATCTTAGTCCTGCTTAGGTTGGAGTGCCTGTTCAGGCACTGTCTGGTGAGAGTCAGTCCTTTGGCGTGGGGGATGTTTGTGTAGAGTGCTTCTACATCTAGGGTGACCAGTAAATATTCCCCTCCATCCAGCCTTAGTTTGGAGATGTCATTTATTAAAGCCCAGGAGTCCTTGGTGTAGTATTTGCTGTTCTGTACAATGGGGTTAAGGATGTGGTCCATGTATTGTGAAATCATTTCTGTTTTTGTCCTTTGGTTCGATACCATGTGGCAGAAAGGTGTATTTTCAGGGTTCTTGTGAACCTTGGGGATTCCAAAAAAATTTCCAAGGCTGGGTGTCATGACCTGCATGAAGTCTTTTTCATCTTGAGAGATCTCATCCCTGAAGTACAGTTCCAATAGTAGGTTGTCAATTTGTTTAAAGTTTTGTTGTACCTGGTTGATGTTGACCTTTTTGTAAAACTGGTTATTCATGAGGGATGCTTCAAGTGTTTGGATATATCTCTCCTGCTCCATCTCTACTATCCCGGATCCCTTGTCAGCCTTCATGATTCGTAGGGATTTGTCCTGACTCAGTTCCTTCCAAGCCTGTCTTTCTTCCCTGTTCAGGTTTTGCCACTTTGCTGAGGGCTTATCAGAAAGGAGTTTCCTGATATCCCTTTCACAGGTACTCGCAAAGAGGCTCAGTGTGTTGGAGAGTGCAGGAGTGAACAGGCTCTTCATGGTAAGGGGTCTGTCATTATCTTCTGAGCTTTCCTCATCTTCTTCCTCTTCATATTGTTGTATATCTAATTTAAGTTGTAACTTTCTCAGGTAGCACTTGAGGTCCAGGATAACATCCGCAGTGTTGGCTCTCCGTGCTGGGATGAAAGAAAAGCCTTTCTTCAGTACCTTATGATGGCTTTCTGAGAAAACTCGTGTGGTGAGGTTAAAGATGTCACCTGCCCCTGCTGGAGACCTCAAGTCAGTGCTATCAGGTGCTGGTATCAGTGAATGGGGAGGGTGATCAGGGTGGTCCATCCCAGTAATACTAGTACTGTATCCCGTTCCCTCTCCTTCTTCCCCTGTGATTGTTGTTCCCCCTCCTTCCATCAATATTGCTGGTGTTGTGGTTCCAGTTTCATTCATTACCCTCAGGTCTGAACCTGGTATAAGTCCTGGTTCTGGTTGTGAGTCCTGCTGAAGATAAAAAAAACATTGTTGTTGCCACTTGTGTTGTTGTTGGAAGACTGGTCGTTCATTGGTGGGGTCTGATAAACCCCTCCTTGATTGATCGCACTGTCTGGTGTCCTGTGGTTTGTGTTGTTGTTGTCCTTGTTGTTGTCGTGGTGGTCACATTCACTGGTGTCTGGATCTCCCTGTGTCGGCTGATTCTGGAGAGGTGTTTCTGGTGTTGGCTGTCCCCTAGGAGGAGTATGTACCCTCATCTGGGGACTACTCCCTGCTAGTGGGCTGGATGTGATGAGGAGTCTATCCACCTCTGGTGTGTTGGGTCCATTTGTGGGTTCTTGTAATTCTGTCGTAGGCCTTAGTTCGGTTGTGGACAATGGGTTGGTTGTGGGATATCTGTCTGGCCTTCTCCGTGTGTCTAAGGAGCATGTGGGCCTGATCGGGTATGCTTTTTCTTCCTCATATTGTTTAATGTCCCTAACCAATTTACCTTTCTTACATTCAATCAGTGTCGCTACATGCCTAGTAAGTTTGTGCGGTACATTGTCCCACATTTCTGCAAAGTCAGTAAATGTGGGATCCTGCAGGATGCATGTTTGCAGATCATCTATTTGAGACTTGTAGGTGGCCATACTCTCAGTATTGCTTTGGATGAGGGCATTGATAGCTGCTAGCCCAGAGTCATTATATATTTTGACAGTTCTTTGTGAAGCTGAGAGTTTGGAGTGGTCCTGTTAGGAAATTTGTTACATCTGAGACCCTGTGGGACTATATCCAGCTCTAAACACCTTTCCAGATAGAAGTTGTCATGCTCCAGGATTTGTAGGTTTTAATCAGTCTCTCGTATCATTTAATCAGAGACCTGGCACTCTGTGAGACCCCTCTGTTTTGACTGTACTCCATTTGTACTGTTGTATTCTGCACCAGGCAATGGAAGAGATTAATTTCCGTCTGTGTGAGTAGTCCGTCTGCTAGGAGAAATGGACAATCTGAGGTGGCAGCCTGTGAAAACACAGCGACCAGGGAACTCTAAAGAGCCAACCCAGCATAGAGATCAGCTTTGACTATCCTCAGCCTTTGACTCTGCAACCACTGTAAGTAACATGTTTATATTAGAATTATCACAGCATGACTCTCATCCTTCCCGGTTCCCCCATATTTTTAATAATTTTTTTTTTTGCTTTTGCACACAATCCCTTTTTTGCACACAATCCCTTTTTAGCACACAATCCCTATTAGTATGCACATGGCACCACAAGGCTATTACTGTCTGACCAATTTACCTTATGTAACTGCGATTGTAATGTTAATGAAAATGCACACAGCACCCTGCCTGTTCACACTTTACTATTGGAAAGGAACTGTTGTTAATTTAAATGGCCTGCTAGAACTAATGTATTTAAAGGAAGTGAAAATGGTTGCTCATAATTATGAAAAATGTCTTTCTGAAGAAGTCTTGATAATAAAAAAGACAAAAGCGCTAAAGTACTACAAGAGTTGTTGCTGTGATTTACTATTTTTTGAATGCTGTTATTGTCACGAAGTTCATTTCTTAGTTTTATATATATATATATATATATATATATATATATATATATATATATATATATATATGGGTCTACCTGACATGGTGGGCAGTGCATATGGTCGACAGTTTATTTGGTCGACAGTTCATTTGATCGACAAGCATTTTAGGGGCTTCACCCCCCACTAATGGGGGCTGTGCCACCCCTAACTATATATATCAACTCCAGGGTTGCACAACATTGGGGAAGGGGGCAAATTTGCTTGTCGACCAAATGAACTGTCCAAATGAGTGTCGATCATATGAACTGTCGACCATGTGAAAGGGACCCATATGAAGCATATATATATATATATATATATATATATATATATATATATATATATATATATATATATATATATATACACTTCAACCCAGCACTAGAAATAAGGCAATTTAAGACCGGTACTTACTAAAACTCACTAAAACTAGCACTAGCTTACAACTTGCACTTCAAACCTATATACTCAGGAAGTATAAGGCTCTTTACTCATCCAATCAGCAATACAGTCCCAATCATCTATTCAGGCATGTTCAAGGGACAGCTTCAGGTGTACTCTCCGGTCCAGCTAGTGAATCTGGGCATCATGAGGCAATGTTACAATTGCCTCATGTACACAGACAACCCCCTCCTCCTCCCAACCAACACAAACATATGTGAGAGATGCAGCTACACAGCCAAACTGGAGGCTAAGCTCTCTCAACCCACAACTGGATCAACCAGTCACAAGGAGAAGGGCAACACTAGCACCACATTACCAGACTCACATAGACCAGCCATAGCTGCATCAGAAAACAACTCTCAGAAACACGCAAAAACATACTCGGAGGCTCTAAATAAGAACCTGCCTAAACAACAGAGACCTGCTAAGCATACACCCAAGCAACCCCCACCCCACAACAGAAACCAGGTAACACATACATCACAACGTCAGTGTGCCAAGCAAAAACAGCCCCTAAGGCTAAATAACACACTAGTAATCGGTGATTCTATCATCAGGCACACAGACGTCCCACTCACTAGATTGAACAAGGAGAAGGTTATCGTAAGCTGCCTGTCGGGTGCCAGAATCCATCACATAACACATGCACTCAGGTCACTCCACAACAAGTACAAATATGACTCTGTCATTGTGCATGTTGGCGTAAATGACCTGAGACATACCTTCCTGGACTACATGAAAAGAGACATGGAGGAGCTCTCTGACCATGTAGCCCAGGCTGGTATGACTCTGACTCTGAGTAGCATCCTGACCTCACCCAAAATGATGCCAGCATATGAAGAAAAAATGATCAGTTTCAACAAGTGGTTAAACTACTGGTGTCATTCAAAGGGGATCCAGTACTTGTCAGCCTGGGACAACATGATTGACAAGCCACATTGCTTCGCCAGAGACAGCTTGCACCTGTTGCCGCTGGGCTTTCGAATACTGGCCAAGACTCTTGCCACCCCAATACTGCCTTTTTTAGGCAAGGCTCAAAAGACAATCCCACCTCCATAAACAACAATAATAAACAAAAACTGAGGGTAATGCTGCTCAATGCCAGAAGTCTAAACCTCAAAATGCACGCACTCAAGGCTCTCCTTAGTATGGAAGAAATCGACGTATGTGCAGTGACAGAAACCTGGTAAAAGGCTCCAGAGAGCACCCCAGCACTACCAGGCTATAACTCCTACCATACCTTTAGGTCCCAAAACCAGGACCGGAACACAAAAGGAGGGGGTGTGTCCATATTCATCAAGAACACCCACACCTCCAGGTTAGTAGCACAGCACGCGGAATCTGAGACCATCCAAGTGCAACTGACAGCAGGTAAATTGACTGTTCAATTTATAGCTTGCTACAGATCTTCCACCTTGTCTCAGGACCCTCACGCAGCATTCCTGAGAACATTAGAAAGTATGAAGATTCTACCCAACACCATGTTACTGGGTGACTTCAACTATCCAAACATTGACTGGGAAAACTACTCAAGCTCAAACTCCCTAGCCCAATGCTTCCTTGAGTTTATAAACTCAAACCACCTTGAACAGCTGGTCACCACTCCCACAAGAGGTGACAACATACTGGATCTGGTCATCACCAACATGGGGAACCTATGTTCCACACCTGAGGTAAACTCGTCATTGGTAAGATCAGATCACAAACTAATCACACTGGACATCCATATCCCAACCACCCCCCCCCCCACAGTCAAGGAAATCAAGGTAAAAAACTTCTCGAAAGCCAACTTCACACTCCTCAAGACCGAGGTGGGAAGTTTCAAAGCTCCCAATCAAATGGAAAATGATGACCCATTGGCAGAATCCTTTACAAGTGCATTCTATGAACACCTTCAAGAATGCATGGACCGAGCCATCCCAAGTAAAACCAAGACCAACTCCTCAAAAAAGAGGGAGCCAGTCTGGTGGTCCCCGGACATAAATAAACTTTACAACAGAAGGAGGAAACTCCTGCAAGATAGAACAAAATCCAAAAATAAGAAGGCATCTCAGATTAACATCAGTACAAAACTGCGCTCCCTCATTAAATCATCCAAGGCCAACTTCGAAAGAAAAATAGCCAATGACTCTAAGGATAACCACAAGGCCTTCTTTAACTATATCAAGAGTCTAGGGGCAAACTCTCAGATATGCTCCGAGCTAGTGCATAATGGCCAGAAATACACTGAACCAACAGACATTGCCAACATCCTGGCTGACAAGTTCAGTGCAAACTTCAACCCCCTCTCCACCAGAGGGGCTAGCACCCATCCCAGAAGAATGTGGTGCTCCAGATATCTCAGACACACAAGTAAAGACAGCCCTTGCAAAGGCCAAAAGCACAACATCAATGGGACCAGATGCTATCCCAGGTTGTGTCTTACACGAGCTTCAAAATGAACTAAATTGCCATCTCAAATCACTATTCAAACTCAGCCTCTCTACAGGCTATGTACCCAAAGAATGGCGTACAACAACAGTCATACCACTCCACAAAGGTGGTGCCACAACTGACCCTGGGAACTATTGCCCTATAAGCTTGACTAACTTGGTCTGCAAAGCCATGGAACGCATTATCATGGAGCTCATTAACAGGGACATTGGAAACCTCCAGACACTGGACCCCACCCAGTTCGGCTTTGTTAAAGGCAGATCTTGCCTCCTGAACTTGGTCGACTTCTTCGAAACAGTCACCAAGGCCATAGATGAAGGGAAGGTGGTCCACACAGCATATCTGGACCTCGCTAAGGCATTCAACACCATCCCACACTCAGGCATCATAGACAAACTCACCAGCTTAAATATTAACCCCTATGTCACGAGATGGGTTGCCAATTGGCTCTCAGACAGAACCCACACGGTAAGAGTGGCAGGCGCCATGTCTGACTCTAAACCAGTCACAAGCAGAGTCCCACAGGGCTCAGTCCTGGGACCCCTCCTGTTCGGTATATATTTCTCCGAAGTACAGGCAAAGGCAGAGGGACTGTGGCTAACCAAGTTCGCAGATGACTGTAAATTGGGTGCAATAACTGACTCTCCAGCTGACACAGACATCCTGCAAAAGGGTCTCACAGAGACAAACACCTGGTGTCAAAGTCACGGTCTCAAGCTAAATGCCAAAAAATGCATAGTAATCCCATTTGGGAAAAACAAAGTACCTACAAACTACCACATAGATGGGAATCCACTAAGTACAGAAGAAGTAATTAGGGACCTGGGTACCCAAGTAGATAGCATGCTCTCCTTTCATAACCACATAGCCAAAATGGTCAGGAAATCCTTCTATGTGGCACACCTTATCACAAAGGGTTTCTCATCCAGATCCAAGGAAGTGATTGTGCCCCTTTACTCCTCACTCATTAGGCCCATAATAGAGTACAATGCCCCATTTGGGATGTACCTCACTAGACACCTGCAACAACTAGAAAGACCACAGAAGTACCTCACTAAGAAGATTAAGGGCCTTAAACAATTACCCTATGAAGCACGACTAAAAAAGCTCCAGCTCTTCTCAGTTGCTTACCGTCTGCTCAGAGGTGACCTATGCCTGACCTATAGGGCCATGTCAAACTGTGAACTAATGGACATGCTTCACCTCAAAAAAACGAGATCCCTCAGAATCACTCGTTCTAGTGACTTGAACCTATGTACAACAATAAACAGGACATGCTGGAGGGATAGATTTCTGTCCCAGCGACTCCCCTCACTCTGGAATAGAATCCCAATCCATATTCGACAGAGCTCCTCTCTGACCCTTTTCAAGAGAAATCTTGATGAGTGGATGGGTAATCATAAGTTCTACCCTGGGATCACTTCAGGAGCCCTGTTGACAGAGGCCCAGGTTACTAATCTAATGGGGAGGCGAAAGCCATCACTCTGTGGCTAGCCTTATAAATGCCCATGGGCAGATAGCCTAGTACTTACCTATGAACCTATGAACCTATAGATATGTACGTCTACATATATATGTATATATATATATATATATATATATATATATATATATATATATACATATATATATATATATATATATATATATATATATATATATACATATATATATATATATATATATATATATATATATATATATATATACAGATATATACATCTATAGATATAAAAGAGAAAATAACAAATACATATATGACCAAAGGCACCGTTAATGGGGGTGAGGCGGCCCAAGCTATATATGTCCTGAAGTATTGATATCACCCCACCCCCACAAAATAGATCTGCCCTGAAATACAATACCAGCTGTTGCAAGTTCCATACCCAGGACCTGACACAGCATGGGCACAAGACCTTAACAGTAATCCGATTTGTATCAATAACATATTATGCAGTACACTGTGGCTACCATAGGGAATGTACAATGTGGAAGCAATAAACATTCCAAAGATACATACACACACACACACACACACACACACACACACACACACACACACACACACACACACACACACACACACACACACATATATGCAGATACATATACATATATATAGATATATATATGTAACTACACATACACACAGATATGTATAGGAACTTACATATTTAGAGGGTGCACACCATACTGAACAACCACTATTCCTACAGTTGCCACCTTAGCAAATGGACAGTGTATGAGTCACCCATACAAAAGATGATTAGTGCTTGAAACATAAATCCACAGAGAAGTCAAAGGATATGACACCACACACAGGTTTGCATACATAGGAAAATTTTATTTGTGTACTATCACAGTTATATATGCAGTTTCATATAGCTGTTTATACTTTGAAATGCATACAAACAATTAAATGCAGCTCTCAAGCAGATCATTTTATACAGTAATCTGAAAGCATAACATGCTGTTGTCCAGGCCAAGGCCATCAAGTAGTACAACAGTAAAGATAGACTAGGCCATAGGATAGCAATCAATCAACAGTAAGTAATGCAGATGTGGTTTCAGGAATGTCTAGCAAGTACTGGTTGTGCAGTACCCGGTATAGAAATTGTCTGGACTCTGCAAGCATGTGGCCTATGGGTTAGGGTAATCAGATCTGACAGTTGTACCACAGGAAACGTCAGACAGGCCTCTCTACAGGTAGTGTATGCATAACAGAAGAGGTTCACAAAAGTCATGCATTGCAATGTGTACTGGTATACCATGACCATGTTGGAAACCTACAGACAGTATCATGTAAAATACATGTGCTGCACAACCAACGCCTCACCCCACCTCAGGCCCACCATCCCCATCTGTAATGTGCTGGTGCCAGTGTATATCTGTATGTTTGCCAGTCATTAGCTGGGACTAGGCTATTATACATGGTGTTAAGTGTTTGGGACACTGCAAACTGACACACATGTGTAGGCCATAGTTGTCAAGCATCTGCAATAAGGCTGAAAGTGGGGAGGGGGTGTCATCATGACACAACCGTGCACTGCAGCAGAGATCCTAAGGATGCTATGAATGGCTGTATCTGCACACAGTCAGGTTGAGAAATTGTGGAAGATGAAACCCTGACTCCACACCAATAGTGACAGCAGTGTGTGAACTCCAAGTGATATGCACATGAGTTGACCTTGCAATCATGCAGAGTTGGGGGACATGTGGAGGGCAAACTGACCATATACTGGCAAATGCAGATGGACCATGCTAGTATACCTCTGACAGGAATAATGACTGCTGTAGTACACATAACAGTAGATGCAACAGACCGTCATGATAAGGGTGTGCACACATATGCACCCACGAAGTGTATGCATCAGGGTCAGTATCAGCACACCTAACACAATTGTTAGACACTGCATTTGAATGTACAGGACATATGTCACATATCAGGCTTATGTAATGTTAACATATGCAGTGATGTTGTCCCATGGCATATCAAGGAAGAGTGCGTCATATCAGTAAGGGTGTGTACACTCCCTATAGCCATGGTAAGGTTTGATGGTTTTCAGTGTAATAGTATCATATTGGTCATACATGCACCACTGATACTGAGATCTGTAAATCAGACATTAGGCATTCACAAATGGCATCTGTCCACATATCATCACAGGTATGTGTCGAACAAACACATAGGGGCTGTGAGCATAAGAGCAGACATAACTGACACAGTAATACACATTCAGCAATGGTACATACACCTGTGAGATATGGAGTACAGTACACGGCAGGGTGCAGAACAGGTGCACAGCAATACTGTGTACATGGGTGCAGTGTTTTCCATGGTAGGGACATCACCTACTAACACAGCCCATGCACAACACACATGTATACTGTTGCTAGCATTAATTGACTGCATGCTGTTGAGAACCATATGTTATGCATGTTAACTGATGGGTAATGGGAGATCTGTGTGTACCATATTTGTGTAACCTCACCTGTAGGTGCATGTGTGTGTGTGTGTGGGTGTGTGTGTGTGTGTGTGTGTGTGTGTGTGTTGATATAATTGTAGATATCCATAACTATATGTGCATATATATCTATATATCTGTATATGTGTAGACATATATAGCTGTGTATATGTATATATATGTGTTTGTATATATATATATATATATATATATATATATATATATATATATCCACATATGTATGTAGATATCTATATGTCTATATATCTATATAGATATATGTATATATATATATATATATATATATATATATATATATATATATATATATATATATATATATATATATATATATATATATATATATATATATATATATACCATATGTTCAGAACTTGGAGTGGAGTCCTACCTCAGCACGAGTAGTCTCAACCTCTTACTGCAATGGGATGTCATGTATGTATTGCAGGTATATCTGTAGACTGTTTATACTGTAACAGAGGTTGTCTTAACAGACATGTTGTATGTGGGAGGTCACATCTACTATAAACATGTACGCCATTGAATACTGACAGACATCCTAAGGACATCATAGTACAGTACCACTGATAGCACAGTAATGATCCCGTGGACTATAGCAAAGATATGACCAATATATGTGGACAGTCTGGCACTCTCTGGTCAGTCTAGAGGTATACACAGATCCCCTTCATGCGAGACATGTGGACCAAGCCTGACAATGTGGATGTTAACAGCCATATACATGGGTAGATCGCATATATATAGTGGACTACATATGCCCACACATTTTATGCATTCACACACACCTGCCTGTCCTGACACTTAATAACTGGTGGTGCAGAGGTCATGTGGCCAAATACTACCCAGTAGTTAGTGACATACATCTGTACAGAATCCCACTGCTTTGTCAGAAATACACAACAGTTATAGTGGCCTGGCAGCAGTACGTCTTGCAAATACCTGGACATAACATCACACTGGGTAATTACACTAAGCTGCTAGGCATGTAACAAAGCACTGTGCAAACTACAGGCAGACTGCCACAACACTGGCCTACATTTTGTATGGGGGAATACACATGTACCTGCAAATATAGCAGGCTCTACAGGCATGTCACAGCACAGAGTAAAAGACACCTGTGAGAAAGTGTATACCCACAACGAATTTGAACACAGCCACATATGGTATGCAAGCTTAATATGACACTATATGGACTGTCTGATAAACACCATCCTCATATGTGGCACTCACACACTACCCTACATAAACTGGGTCATGACACAGTGTGGTCCAGTGCCTGTTTGTGGTATGGGACACGTGTGTGTTTGGCCCTACAAACATGTGAGCCAATAGGGTACCATACACTGGAGTAGCATGTAACATCAGATTTATTTATTTATATTTGTTGACTGGGAGTGTCCGACTGGACCTAGGTCCATTTTCAGCAGAGGCCCGGGGAAAAAAGCTCCACGGTTAAAATAAACAGACAGTAGTTACATTGGATTACATAGCGATTAACAATTTACATAGCAATTACTTACAACATATTTACAGATGAAGAACAGGTGCACAGCAATACTGTGTACATGGGTGCAATGTTTTCCATGGTAGAGGCATCACCTACTAACACAGCCCATGCACCACACACATGTATACTGTTGCTAGCATGAATTGACTATAGCTGCACTGCATGCTGTTGAGAACCATATGTTATGCATGTTAACTGAAGGGTAATGGGAGATCTGTGTGTACTATATTTGTGTAACCTCACCTGTAGGTGCTCGTGTGTGTGTGTGTGTGTGTGTGTGTGTGTGTGTGTGTGTGTGTGTGTGTGTGTGTGTGTGTGTATGTGTGTGTGTGTGTGGTGGGGTTATTTTTGTCTATAAGTGCAATCTGGTGGAGTGGAGGGGAGTTGATGCATGTAGGATGTGTGTGTGCATGTGTGTGTTTGTGTGGGTGTCCTTGTATGCACATTTGTGATTGTGCAGTTGTTCATACATCAGTACTTCCCTTTGGAATCATGCAGTACATGGACATGGACTGACACATGAGACACCAGGAATACTTGTCTGGTATGTAATCACAGGACAGCTGATAGTATAATAAGGTCTGTAGCATGGAATATGCATTGGGAGGGAAACTGGACACCAGGTATACCGTTAAATTTGCAATCAGCTAAAAGGTGAATGACTACCCATGTATGCAGCACTACAGATGCTTTGGGGAATTACTAGACAGCACCAGGGAGTGTATCCAGGCATTACTGTTGTCCACATAATAAGTTGATTGAGCAGCAAATCTTGCATCTACTGAGCAATAGTTACGTATGACACTCCAGTGTGTGGCATTATGGAGTAAACGTAGTAGCCCCTAACATATGGGGACTGTCTATAAACTCAGGGACAGGTAGTTATTATGATGGAATTTCAGGGTGTGTGTGTGTGTGTGTGTGTGTGTGTGTGTGTGTGTGTGTGTGTGTGTGTGTGTGTGTGTGTTTTTGCGTGTGTGTGCGTTTGTGTGCATGTGTGTGCGTATGTGTGTGCGTGTGTGCGTGTGTGCGTGTGTGCGTGTGTGTGTGTGTGTGTGTGTGTGTGTGTGTGTGTGTGTGTGTGTGTATTGTTATGCAATGCCGTGCAGGTCTTAAAGTGCATTTCTTGTTTTCCCCTCAAAGGTGGCAAGGTGGATCAGGGTTCCTGCTGCATGCATTCTGATGCTGATGTCCATACAGATGATGATAGGACTGTTGAGGCACAGGTGGGGTTGTCAGAGGCCGAAACTGCGCCATTGTTTGACATCCCCGTTATCCATCCCAATCCTGCACACAGTCACAGTGGCTATAGATACCCCATCACCAGTGGCCATAGCAGAGGGACAGTTGGCAGTTGGCGGCAGTGCACAGAACAGTGTGGTATCTATGCCTGCTGTGTCTGGACACAACAGTCATAGCTGGATGTCCAGCAGGGCACCACATAGGCAGATGTACTGGGGTGCTTGTGGGAGGGCCACTGCTCATCATGCCCCTGGCAGAAGTGCCACAACTGGTACCACCAGATGCATGTTTCAGACTGTCATGGGGGATCAGGCACGTATGAAACTGTACACCAGACAGGGTCTGAGGCTGCAGAGGGCTGCTCTCTCATCTTTAAGTGACAACTTCCATGAACTTGCAGGTGCCCTCCATGATTATATCAAGGTCATGGATAGATGGTTGGGTGAGATGACGTACCTCGTCGACCATGGATTGTCCATGCTAGAACATGTGGTGGGAGTGGGGCGATGGCCGAGTGGACATAGGCCATCAACACCAACAGCTGGTGGTCGACGTGGATGTGCAAGGACACCAAGCTACTCCCATAGTGGCAGTACCAACCTCAGCACTGCAGGGGGCACTGTCCATACCACACCACAGCAGGCCACATGCACGTGACCTAGGCCAGTCCCAGGAGGGACCTGGTTCCAGCAGACATATGTCATCATCAGGGGAGAGTTGCATATCGAGGCCTGTACCTGGACATGCCCATAGAACCCCTGGTAGGCACAGTCCATGTGTCCGTGACCAGAGGTGGTGAACTGCACACCCTGCCAGGTATGGTCTGCAGCTTTCCAAGAAACACCTGCATAGGGCAGCCACATGGCAGAACTGTGTGCATGCATATCCACACACTATATAAACACACCTAGGGCAACCCCATACCTACACACACCACAACACCACATCCATATCAGAAAATTACACCCCTCACCCACACACATGTTGCCAAACGTATGGCCCACCCTCGGTCTCTGGCATACCAGCAACACACCCTGTGCATATGATGATACCTGTGCCACATCTCTGTCATCCATAACATTGATGCAGGGACAGGCTAATATGGTTCTGATGCACACAGTGACTGTACTACAGTGTACCAGTATACTGCTGTGTAACATGTTATCAGCAGTAATGTTTAATGCTTACATGTCAGGTAGTGTAGCTGTCCAGCCATGATGCATTATAGCTGCTAGCAACACTGAGTGATTGTGGTCTCCATAATGTTATCCATTTGTATGTGTGTGTGAGTATGTGTGTATTGTGTCTATAAACTCAGGGACAGGTAGTTATTATGATGGAATTTCAGGGTGTGTGTGTGTGTGTGTGTGTGTGTGTGTGTGTGTGTGTGTGTGTGTGTGTGTGTGTGTGTGCGTGTGTGTGTGTGTGTGTGCGTGTGTGAGTATGTGTGTATTGTTATGCAATGCCGTGCAGGACTTAAAGTGTATTTCTTGTTTTCCCCTCAAAGGTGGCAAGGTGGATCAGGGTTCCTGCTGCATGCAATCTGATGCTAATGTCCATACAGACACCAAAAATGATGATAGGACTGTTGAGGCACAGGTGGGGTTGTCAGAGGCCGAAACTGCGCCATTGTTTGACATCCCCGTTATCCATCCCAATCCTGCACACAGTCACAGTGGCTATAGATATCCCATCACCAGTGGCCATAGCAGAGGGACAGTTGGCAGTTGGCAGCAGTGCACAGAACAGTGTGGTATCTATGCCTGCTGTGTCTGGACACAACAGTCATAGCTGGATGTCCAGCAGGGCACCACATAGGCAGATGTACTGGGGTGCTTGTGGGGGGGCCATTGCTCATCATGCCCCTGGCAGAAGTGCCACAACTGGTACCACCAGATGCATGTTTCAGACTGTCATGGGGGATCAGGCACGTATGAAACTGTACACCAGACAGGGTCTGAGGCTGCAGAGGGCTGCTCTCTCATCTTTAAGTGACAACTTCCATGAACTTGCAGGTGCCCTCCATGATTATATCAAGGTCATGGATAGATGGTTGGGTGAGATGACGTACCTCATCGACCGTGGATTGTCCATGCTAGAACATGTGGTGGGAGTGGGGCGATGGCCGTGTGGACGTAGGCCATCAACACCAACAGCTGGTGGTCGACGTGGATGTGCAAGGACACCAAGCCACTCCCATAGTGGCAGTACCAACCTCAGCACTGCAGGGGGCACTGTCCATACCACACCACAGCAGGCCACATGCACGTGACCTGGGCCAGTCCCAGGAGGGACCTGGTTCCAGCAGACATATGTCTTCATCAGGTGAGAGTTGCACATCGAGGCCTGTACCTGAACATGCCCATAGAATCCCTGGAAGGCACAGTCCATGTGTCCGTGACCAGAGGTGGTGAACTGCACAGCCTGCCAGGTATGGTCTGCAGCTTTCCAAGAAACACCTGTATAGGGCAGCCACATGGCAGAACTGTGTGCACGCATACCCACACACTATATAAACACATCTAGGGCAACCCCATACCTACTCACACCACAACACCACATCCATATCAGAAAATTACACCCCTCACCCACACACATGTTGCCAAACATATGGCCCACCCTCGGTCTCTGGCATACCAGAAACACACCCTGTGCATATGATGATACCTGTGCCACATCCCTGTCATCCATAACATTGATGCAGGGACAGGCTAATATGGTTCTGATGCACACAGTGACTGTACTACAGTGTACCAGTATACTGCTGTGTAACATGTTATCAGCAGTAATGTTTAATGCTTACATGTCAGGTAGTGTAGCTGTCCAGCCATGATGCATTATAGCTGTTAGTAACACTGAGTGATTGTGGTCTCCATAATGTTATCCATTTGTATTGTAGTTGTACATGTGTCAGCAGGAGGATGGTCTGCAGTCATTTCTCACAGGGGAATGACACTGTGGTGACACCATGGCTGTGAAATATCCTGGGTACAGTTGAACACATGTCACAGGTCTGTATAACAGTTACTGCCTGTGCAACATGGACAGATGCCCCCTGGGACATGTATAATCAGCAACCTGAGGCATATCCCTCCACATACATACACACTCTTACTTGGCAACACTGGGACTATACCCTTACCAAGGTATCTAGTGCAACTGATGTGTGTGGCTTTCATTGCACACACCACACAGCCTTTCAGATGAGGTGTGTTCCAGTGTACATGCAGAACATCCCCAGGCATGTACAGTATGGTAATGGGGGATGTAATGGTTATATATGGACAATACATAGTGTGACATACCATCATATACACATTAACAGACACATAGCAGGCAGACACACATCCGAGAGACTTGGGCCTATCAGTGCTAACTAGCTTATCAGTGTGTCCAATGGGTTACAGGTAGGCTATACACAGCACATGCATAACTGGGCTCGATTGTGTTATCAGTTACCTGTATGGCTGATGTTGACAGCGGTGACCATACAGTGGTACATGGGACATGAACTGGGGGCACTCTAGTGTAATGACAATGTACACAGCACCCACACCCCACTTTGATATTGTACACACTGGAACCCATGATGCCACTCTGACATACCATTACACATTGACCAGGACTGCGATACAACCCATTGTCCATCCCAACAGTGGTATTACAGGAAAATGCATCTAATGCAAATGCCACAGACATAGTGGGGTGATGCATTGTCATGCCTCTCCTATGGGCAGCAACATCACTATCCATAATACTGTGTGGCAATGCATATTGTAATAGGAGTATGTGGCCTTGGAATGCTGTACCCTACAGATATACACACATGCACATATACGCACACTTTCCAGAACTCAGTGGGTATCCCATGCTTATCAACCCATTAGTACAACAGTGTTGTGCTGGTACTGCAAGGCTCAGGTAGCCTTTAGGGAGAGGAGTGTAACAGGGTACATGTAATGTCCGGTGCAGCAGCAGCCACATCTAACTATGGCAATGGGTGCTGCAGTGGAAGTGAAGGCCCTCATGGTATTTCCAACTATAGGTTTACTATCACACAGACACTGATATCCTCAGTAATGCACACATACACATTTGTCAGTACTGGGGTGCATCTCTGCAGGTGGTCATAGTTGTGTACCTGGCTATTGTCCATGGAGATATGGGAAGTGTAGTGGATGTGTGTACAGTGGTATCATGCCACCTGCTGTGTGCCAACAGGCAATATATCTACAGACACCACTGTGGTAACCCTCAGGGTGAGAGTGACATGCATCAGCCAATCCTCTGGGTGCCTCCTGCAAATGGCCAGAGAGGTGATCCAGTTGACATGTATGCAACATGTATTACAAAACATGGTTAGTGTCTGTGTTGGAGACCTGTACCCAAGCATGTTCTGCTGACTGTGGTAGTGTAGTGGAGGTACCCATGGCATGTGGTGTGTACAGGGTGTTGTGTCCTATCTGTGCCAGTTATATCACAGCTGGGCAGACATGTCAGTGTCAGTCAAGCATAGGTTGCCTGTATGTATCCAAGCTAAATACTTGCCATCTGCACATCTTTACAGGGACTGAACAACATCAGCTTGCCAACTAACTATGCAGTAGGATGAATGTGTCAACAGATAGACATCTGACACCAATATGCATGCCATTACTACATGATGGCAACCCTCGCTGACATGTGCTGTACAGACAGTAGTCTACAATTAATTTCCACATGTCAGATAATTATCCAGTAGGGGATATATACTGTGACACAGCTCACACACCAGGAACATGACATTGAGGACTCAGAGTCCATCTATGCATGCAGGGGTGCTTGTTGCCAGTACTACAATTAGCAATCTACTTTTGCTTGGGAATGCACTGTCAACAGTAGTAACGGCATGATACACTACATGCCAGTGTGACGGCACATTACCTGGGATACTACCCTTGTATGTAACACTTTCACATGGATAAGAGCGATGTACAGGTTTTATATACTCAAGTGTGCCAGACAAGACACCCACACCCCTTGCTACTGTAATGACAGCACATATACGCATGTTATGTACATGGCATTACATACACTTATTACAGATGTCATTACCCTGATATGTTATTAGACTGGGATGTGAGCATTGGTTACAAGGGCTGAGCCATGCTTAGCAGGTGTCAGCTTTGCTGCAATATAACAGCTAAGCACATTTGCACACTGGTAAGCGAAGCCTACAGGGTGTAAGCGCCCATACGTTTAACCATACATTAGCACCGCTTAGCTTCCTGCCAACCCGAGCAAATGCACTTAAAGCTGCTCAAAACTGCCTTAACCACTCTGTATCCAGCAGCCCTTGTTCTGCCCAGCAACAAAATAAACAGCCCTTGCAGGTCTTGAACCCAGGACCCTGTGTACTATAGTCACAACAGTTAACCCCTACGCCATGACAGCTGTGTAGACAGTTGTTGTTTTTCCAAAACATCTGTCAGTAGACATATTGAATAGTATTGAACAATCGCTATGATTTTTACAATTGTATAGTCATGTTACTGATATTACTGTTGCATCACATATGTTGTTATATCTAAATATACACATATCAGATACATACGGTGTGATACATCTGGGAAGGTATACACAACACTAATGTTTAGACATGACAAGAATATGGATATATACATATACATATCGAGATATATGTCTGCATGTACATACACATATTTATTCATATACATGTATTTATACACATCTGTATAGATCTATCTGTGTATATATCTATCTATATATATATATATATATATATATATATATATATATATATATGCGTGTGTGTGTGTATACGTGTGTATGTACATCATATATGTACAGCTATACCTATTTATGTTGATATAATTGTAGATATCCATAACTATATGTGCATATATATCTATATATCTGTATATGTGCAGACATATATAGCTGTGTATATGTATATATATATATATATATGTGTTTGTATATATCTATCCATATATGTATGTATATATCTATATGTCTATATATATATATATATATATATATATATATATATATATACATATATCTATATATATATATATATATATATATATATATATATATATATATATCTATCTATATATATATATATATATATATATATATATATGTAGATATATATATGTCTATATATATATATCTATATATATATATATATATATATATATATATATATATATATATATATATATATATGTATATAGATAGATATATATAGATACATATCTATATCTATATATATATATATATATATATATATATATATATATATATATATATCCATATGTTCAGAACATGGAGTGGAGTCCTACCTCAGCGCCAGTAGTCTCAACCTCTTACTGCAATGGGATGTCATGTATGTATTGCAGGTATATCTGTAGACTGTTTCTACTGTAACAGAGGTTGTCTTAACAGACATGTTGTATGTGGGAGGTCACATCTGCTATAAACATGTACGCCATTGAATACTGACAGTCATCCTAAGGACATCATAGTAAAGTACCACTGTTAGCACAGTAATGATCCCGTGGACTATAGCAGAGATATGACCAATATATGTGGACAGTCTGGCACTCTCTGGTCAGTCTAGAGGTATACACAGATCCCCTTCATGCGAGACATGTGGACCAAGCCTGACAATGTGGATGTTAACAGCCATGTACATGGGTAGATCACATATCATATGCCCACACATTTTATGCATTCACACACACCTGTCTGTCTGGACACATAATAACTGGTGGTGCAGAGGTCACGTGGCCAAATAGTACCCAGTAGTTAGTGACATACATCTGTACAGAATCCCACTGCTTTGTCAGAAATACACAACAGTTATAGTGGCCTGGCAGCAGTACGTCTTGCAAATATCTGGATATAACATCACACTGGGTAATTACACTAAGCTGCTAGGCATGTAACAAAGCACTGTGCAAACTACAGGCAGACTGCCACAACACTGGCCTACATTTTTTATGGGGGAATACACATGTACCTGCAAATATAGCAGGCTCTACAGGCATGTCACAGCACAGAGTAAAAGACAGCTGTGAGAAAGTGTATACCCGCAACGAATGTGAACACAGCCACATATGGTATGCAAGCTTAATATGACACTATATGGACTGTCTGATAAACACCATCCTCATATGTGCCACTCACACACTACCCTACATAAACTGGGTCATGACACAGTGTGGTCCAGTGCCTGTTTGTGGTATGGGACACGTGTGTGTTTGGCCCTACAAACATGTGAGCCAATAGGGTACCATACACTGGAGTAGCATGTAACATCAGATTTATTTATTTATATTTGTTGACCGGGAGTGTCCGACTGGACCTAGGTCCATTTTCAGCGGAGGCCCGGGGAAAAAAGCTCCACAGTTAAAATAAACAGACAGTAGTTACATTGGATTACATAGCGATTAACAATTTACATAGCAATTACTTACAACATATTTACAGATGAAGAACATAGTACATCAGTAGACAACTAGAATCTTTATCTGTGAATTACATAACAGACATTAACAAATGTTACAAGAAGAAGTTCCTGCTGTATAATAAGTACTGGCTTATGAGCATCTGAGCTTGCTATAATCAAGGTAGTTAGTGGAGTGGAAAGAAAGGTAGTGGTTGGATGGGGAGGGTGATATTAGAGTGGGAGTTGCAAGGGCATAGCCAGCATGTTTTTAGGTTCGCTTTTAGTAAAGTTTTGAAGTGGGTGCATGATGGTATGGAGGTAATTGTGGGTGGGAGGGAGTTCCATAATATGGCTATGGTGAAAGAGAATAGTGCTTCACCAGCAGAGTTATTGGCTTTAGTGATCTGCAAGTGATTTTTGTTGCTGGATCTTAGTGGTCTGGTGGTGCAATCGGGTTGGAGTAGATTCTGGGGGGATGGGACATTTAGTGGATGATTTACTAGTTTGTGGGCAAGTGAGAGTTGATACCATTGAAGGAGGTGAGGGAGTTCAAGCCAGCCCAGTTCAGCAAGTGAGAGACAGTGGTGACTACGGTAGGATGCCCCTGTGGTGAATTTGGCGAATTTGTTGTAGCAGGTCTCTAGTTTGTTTAAATCGCATTGCCTTAGGTTGGTAAATATTGGACAAGCATAAAGTAGGGTGGAGATAAGGTGGGAATTTGCTATTGAAATCTTTGCTGCTTTGGTTAGAAGTTGCTTATTTCAGTATAGCGCTCCTAGTTTATTGTGGACTTTTTTTATGGTCAAGGTTATGTGAAAGTCAAATTTTAGTTTATTGTCTATTTCCACTCCTAGCAATTTGGTGTGTTCAGTTGGGTATATAGTGGTATTGTCTTTTGCTGTGATGTTAAAGTGAGAGTTGTTTTGAGTATGTTTGGTGGGTTGGAAGATGAGTAATTTAGTTTTGTTTGGGTTGAGTATTAATTGGGCATCGGATAACCAAGTTTCAACAGAGGAAAAGGCGTCCTGTGTGACTTTTTGCAGTTTGGGTAAGGACTGGGTTGAGCAGATGATGGTTGATACATTTGCGTATTGTATGAGTGTGCCATGTTTGGTGGCAGAGGCTAGATTATTGGTGAAAACAGAGAAGAGTAGGGGTCCAAGGATGGATCCTTGGGGAACCCCTATGGAGACAGGTAGTTGGGGAGATATGTCATTCTGCCATACAACGGATTGTTGGCGGTCAGACAGACCGATTGTGAGAAGGATAGGTTATTGAGGACAGAGATAAGTTGTTTGTGTGGGACCATGTCAAATGCTTTAGATAGGTCTAGGAAAGTAGCAGAGGAGAGATAGCCATTGTTTTTATGCTGAAGGATAGTGTTAGTAAAGCAGAGTAAGGCAGTGGTGGTGCTATGGTTTGGTCGGAAAACATGCTGAGTATTGGAAAGGAGGTTGTTAGTAAGGAGGTTGTCTGAGACCTGAGAGTGTGTGCATGTCTCTAGTATTTTGGAGAGTGGAGAGAGAATAGCTATGGGGCAGTAATTGGTTAGTTCTGTGGAGGGTCCGCCTTTGTGGAGGGGAATTATATGTGATACTTTCCACAGTGTGGGAACGTAACTTTCTGACAGAGATATGTTAATCAAGATGGATACTGGGTAGGCCAGAGCATCAGCTGCGATTTGTAGGTATTCACTTGGGAGGTTGTCTGCTGCTAATCTGGTGGGCTTAAGTTTAGTTAAGAGTTTTTTATGTTGGAGGTAGGTACAGGAAAAAAAGAAGGCAGTGGGAGATTACTAGTTGAAGGTGTGGGTTGGAGGGGGGGGTTGTGTTGTTTAGCTAGTGATAGTATGGTTTGTGTGAAGTGTGTGTTGAATGAGGTAGCAATATTTTCTGAGGAGTGAGAGATGTTAGGGGGAGGGGTACTGACTTTACCTGGGTGGAGGATGGAATTTATGGAGGACCAGAATTGTTTGGGGCTGTGTTGAGAGGAGTCTAGGGCAGACTGGTAGTATTGGAATTTGTCCTGTTTTATTAGCTTCTTGACTCTGTTGCATAGTTCTAGGAATTTCTGTCCAGTTGAGGGGGTTTTGGTTTTGCGCCAGTGCTCCCAGGCTTTATCCCTGTTTTTCATTTCTGACTTAGTGGTTTTTTGTAGCCATGGGGAGGGTTGTGCTTTGATTCTGGAAAGTCTTATGGGGGCATGGTAATTAAGGATGCTCAGGAAGGTAGTATTAAAAAATTCAACTGCGTCATCAAGGCTGAGGTACTTTAGAGGATGCCAGTTACATTCTTTGAGCGATGAGATGAATGTGAGTGGGTTAAAGTTTAGTTTTTTACATATTTGACGGTAGATGACAGGTTTAGCTTGGTATAGGTATTTTTTGAGTAGGGATGTTGGGGAGTGATCACTGAGGCTATCTGATAAGCAGCCTGTAGCACAGGACCAAGAACAATGACATCTACCACAGTCTGTGCACAGGCCAAGGTATGTATTCACAATACACATATTGTTGACAATCACCATAAGTACACAGACCCCACTACTGTACACACAACCGCAGTATGCCCAGGTTATGTCCTCAGAAATAACCCCTACTATACATAACATGTCTAACAGACTGATATCTGTCTGGCTTGTTATCAGGTATGATGTCAATAAATAATGGTGTACAGAACCTATGCACCTCTTACTGCATGACATATGTACAAAGGTTGACAGACTTGCAGCTGGTGCCACAAACACTGGGCCAAAATTTGCATGTTGCTGTGATACCTTCATACATTCACTGCTGTAACAGGGTTTGTTGTGACATATGCCTATGAGGGATATGAAGTCAGTAACTCTCATGGCTGTCACCATATACTGACTGCAATCCTCAGACTATGCTTCTGCAGTTCTAAGATAGGTGATCTGTGAGTAATACAAGAAATATAAGACTACAAACACTGCCCAGTCTGCAGATAACCCTACAGGTGGGAGTTTCCTCAAACACATATCACTGTCATGACAGGTATTAAATCATGTAGACCTGCCATATCCACACACACCCTGTTAAACCAACATTACTCCAAATGCAGACAAGCAACACTTACATTCTGTAGTCATGTCTGGCACATCCACATCCTGTTTATTGGCCTATCTCCACAGAGTATGTTCATAGGTTCATAGGTAGGTACTAGGCTATTGGCCCTAGGACCTATATAAGCCTAGCCAAATGGTACCCTGGGTTTTGCCAGCTAAGAAAATTATTTTCCTGTCCCCCTGTCAAGCAGAGCCACAGAAGTGACCCCAGAGTGAATTTCCTATCTCCCATCCAATCATCAAGATTTTTCTTGAAGAGTGCTAATGAGGAGCTTTGTTTGATATAGATAGGTAATTTGTTCCAGATGGGAAGTCTCTGGGACAGGAATCTATCCCTCCAGCATGTTCTGTTTATTGTGGTGACAAGGTGTAGGTCCCTAGAGCGTGTAGCTCAGAGGGATTGGGATTTCTTTAAGTGGAGCATGTCCAACAGCTCTGGGTTTGACATAGCTTTGTATGTTAGGCAGAGATCTGCTCAGAGTAGGCGATATGCAACAGAGTAAAGCTAGAGTTTTTTGAGACGGTCTGAGTAGGGAATCTGTTTGAGGCAGGTAATCCTCTTTGTGAGGTATTTCTGTGGCCTTTCTAGTTGTTGTAGATGTCTTGTGAGGTACATACCAAAAGGGGCGTTGTACTCTATAATGGGTCTAATGAGTGAAGAGTAGAGGGGAACAATGACCTCTTTTTTCCTGGATGAGAAAACTTTTGTGATGAGGTGTACCATGTAGAAGGATTTCCTGACTACTGTGGCAATGTGATTATCAAAGGAGAGACTACTGTCCACCTGTGTCCCAAGGTCTCTTATCACACTTTCGGTGTAAAGTAGACTACCGCCTATGTGGTATTTCATGGGTACAGAGTTTTTACCAAAAGGGATGACAATGCACTTTTTGGCATTGAGCTTGAGGCCATAACTTTGAAACCAGGCATCTGTCTCGGTGAGGCCCTTTTGTAGGATGTCCACATTGTTAGGAGTTTTGATTATGGCTCCTAGTTTGCAGTCATCTGTGAACTTTGTTAGCCAAAGGCCTTCTGTGTTAGCCTGTACTTCAGAGAAGTAGATACCAAACAGGAGAAGACCTAGGACTGAACCCTGTGGTTCTCCACTTGTCACTGGTCTGAAGTTGGATTTAGAGTCGGCTACTTTCACAGTGTGGGTTCTGTCAGTGAGCCATTTGCAAACCCATCTTGTGACATAGGGATTTATACCTAGTTTAGTGAGTTAATCTATAATTCCAGAGTGAAGGATGGTGTTGAAAGCCTTGGTGAGATCTAGATAGGCTGTGTGAACCACCTTACCCTCATCTACGGCTTTGGTGACCGCTTCAAAGAAGTCTATCAGATTTAGGAGACATGATCTGCCTTTTACAAACTCAAACTGGGTAGGGTCCAGAGTTTTAAGATTACCAATGTCATTGTTTATAAGTTCCATGATGATATGTTCCATAGCCTTGCAGACCAGGCTTATCAGGCTAATGGGGTGGTTGTCCCGCGGTCTGTGGTGGCTCCCCCTTTGTGGAGTGGGATAACCGTTGCTGTGTGCCATTCATTGGGCACAAAGCCTGAGGTGAGGCTATGATTGAACATGGTACTTAGGTGGGGTGCCAGTTCGTTCTGTAGTTCATGTAGAATGCAGCCTGGGATTTTGTCAGGTCCCATGGAAGCTGCGTTCTTGGCTTTGGGTAGTGGCAGCCATGATTACAAGAACTTTGCATTCTTCCGGTATAGAAATGGGCCCTTTAGGGGATGAGAGAGGGGTAAAGTTAGCACTGAACCTATCTGCCAGGATGTTGGCAATATTAGTTGGTTCTGTATATTTTGTGCCATGGTGCTGTAACTCAAAGCAGATCTGAGTGTTGCCATTGAGATTCTTGACATAGCTATAGAATGCTTTGTGGTTGTCTTTAGAATCAGTGGCGATTTTGTTTTCATAACTAGCTTTGGAGGATTTTATGAGGGATCTCAGCTTCTTAGTGAGGCTGACTATGGAGTTCCTCCAATCATGGGATTTTACTCTTTTTTACAACAGTTGCTTTCTTCTGTTGTTGAGTTTGTTTATGTCAGGGGACCACCAGATTGGCTTCCTTTTTTTTGGAGGATAGCATCTTGGTTCTGTTAGGTATTGCATGATCCATGCACTCGTGTAAGTGCTTATAAAGTGCAGTTGTATAGGATTCATAGTCGTTCCTCTATTGTCTGGCAGCATGGGTGTCATGAAGTTTGCGACTTCTGTCTTAAGAAGCATGAAGATGGCTTTGGAGAATTTTTTTACTGCAGTTTCCCTAATGGGGGGTGGGGTGGGATGTAGATGTCTACGATGATTTGCTTGTGGTCGGATCTGACCAATGAGGAATTGACCTCTGGTGTGGAGCACAGGTTGCCCATGTTGGTAATGACCAGGTCTAGGATATTGCTGCCCCTGGTGGGGGTGTGGATAAGTTGATCCAAGGTTTTGGAATTTACGAATTCCAGAAAACCTTGAGCACAAGATTTGGTACATGAGTAGTTTTCCCAGTTAATGTTGGGGTAGCTGAAATCGCCCATTATTAGGTTATTAGGTTGTACCCTAATATTTTTCAGTGTATCAAGAAATGAAGAGTGGGAATCCTGGGGCATGGTGGAGGATCTGTAGCAAGCTGCAGTTTGGATTGCGGTCTTGCCCAGAGTTAGTTGCAATTGGATAATCTCGGATGCATTATGCTGAGCAACTAGCTTGGATGTATGGATATCCTTAATGAATATGGACACGCCTCCGCCTTTGGTGTTTTGGTCCAGGTTAGGTGGCTGAAAGGTGTGGCATGAATTATAGCCTGGTAATGCAGGGGTGCTCTCTGGAGACTTGAACCAGGTCTCTGTCGCTGCACAGATGTCGATGTTCTCCATTTTAAGGAGTGCCTCGAGTGATTGCATTCTGAGGTTTAGACTTCTAGCATTAAGTAAAATTACCGTCAGATTTTACTTGCTTGTACCTGTTACGTTGATGAATTTGTCATTTGAATCTTGCCTAAAAAAAGACACTATAGGGGTGGCAAGAGCCTTAGGCAGTGTCCGGAGTCCCAAAGGTGACAGGTGCAGGCCATCTCTGGCAAAACATCGTGGTTTATCGATCATGTCATCCCAGGCAAACAGATACTGGATCCCTTTAGAATGACACCAGAAGCTTAGCCAATTGTTGAAGTCAATCATTTTGTACTGTAGTATCACTGTGGCTGATGGCAGGATGCTACTCAGGGCTAGTATCTTACCTGCCTGGGCTACAAGATTGGACAGCTCCTCCATGTCTCTTTTCATGTAGTCCAGAAAGGTACATCTCAGGTCATTCACACCAACATGGACAATGACAGAGTCATATTTATACTTGCTGTGGAGTGACATGAGTGCATGTGTTATGTGGCGGATCCTGGCACCTGACAGGCAGCTGACAGTAACTTTCACCTTGTTTAGCCTGGTGAGTGGAACATCAGTGTGCCTGACTATAGAGTCACCTATGGCTAGAGTGTTAGGTACATTGTTATGCCTTATGGGCTGTGGTTGAGTGGCACACTGAGTTTGTGGGCTATGTGTCATTTGGGTTGTTTTTGGGGGTGGAGGCTGCTTGCATTCCTGCTTTGGACGTCCCTGTTGTTTGGGTAGATTTTTTTTGAGAGCTTTCACAAATGTAGATGAGTGTTTTGTGTTTCTATGTGTGTGTTTTGGTGGTGTAGGTTTTGAGGGACTATGTGATGAGTGTGGTGTGGTGCAAGTGTTTACCTTCTCCTCTTGACTGTCTAGTCCAGTCTTGGGTGAAGAGAGCTTTGCTTCGAGTTTGACTATATAAGTGCATCTTTCACAGGTTATAGTGTTGGGTGGTAGGAGGAGAGGGTTGTCTGTGTACATGAGGCAATTGCTGCATTGCCCCAAAATTCCCAGATTCATCAGGTAAACAGGAGAAAACACCAGGAGCTGACCCTTAGACATGCCCGGATAGGTCCTTATTTATTAAGTACTAAAAACTGTTTTCCTCCAGACAAGTGAGGAAAGTTGAGTGCTATAGTAATTTGTAGCTTATTTAGTGCTTGCAATGAGTTCTGAACAAGGGCTGAGATCAAAGAAAAAGATTTGAGTGCTGAAACTAGAAAACTGGCTAGTTCTAAGAAACAAAATTAAGCTACAAGGCTTCCCTCCAACACAAAAAGGCTTGTGGGACAAACAGTCCTGGATACAGCAAATCTGTATCTGGACTAGACGACTTACAGGAAAGACAGAAAACAAGCTTAGAAATGTTTTTTTTTTTTTGTAAAGTGGAAAGGAGAAAGGAGGAAACTAACTGGATTGGCCTTCTCAATTGTTCTCCCTGGATTAGGTAGAATGAGGTAATGACACTAGACTGGGAGGAATTTCCCAGATCAAATTTACAGTAGGGGAGGGCAACTGCAACGCCACCAAGTATAAAAACAGGGTACCAATAGGGAGGGAGTGTGGGAAAAAAAAACAGAACAAACAAACACAACCAGATGCTTAACAATTGTAGAAAATTCTAGTTAATACCTCACACACAGTGAAACTAGCTAGCAAAGTATATGCAGACAATAAAAGTGCTATAAATAACTCAGAAATAAGCAAAAAAACAGGATACTTAATGTTATATATCACAGATTAGTTAGCTCAGAGCTCTTCCTCCAACTTCCTCTGATTAGCTCAGTGTGAAATGGCAGAAACACTCACAAGTTAACTTCCTAAGTAACAAAGTTGAAATCTGAAACAACTTTAAAAAAAGCTTGAAAGAACCAATGAGGTGTTTACTCCAAGGCATAGTCCAAGCAACCCCAGTCAGACAATGACCACAAACAATTCAATCTCACTGAAATGCTATACTGGCTTTGGCTAAGCTATGATGGCCTGGAGCATGTGCTCAGACACACAGCCTCTACTAACAAACAACTAGGCCCAAAACACAAGCCTGAATATGGACAATGCTACACTACCAACACTACTTAGGTAAAAAAAAACAACTGCATAAATGTTTAAACAAATACAGGATCAAGGAGAATCTAGAAAATCCTTTTAAATGCAAACAAGTTATATGATACACTCCTAGCAGGAAATCAAAACAAACAAACCAACAAGATGCATAACAAGTGTAAAAAAATCTAGTTAATACTTCACACACAGTGAAACTAGCTAGCAAATTATATGCAGACAATAAAAGTGCTATAAATAACTCAGAAATAAGCAAATAACATGATACTTAATGTTATATAACACAGATTATTTAGCTCAGAGACCTTCCTCTGACTTCCTCTGATTAGCTCAGTGTGAAATGGCAGAAACACTCACAGGTTAACTTCTTAACTAACAAAGTTGAAACCTGAAACAACTTAAAAAAAATTACTGAAAGAACCAATGAGGTGCTTACTCCAAGTCGTAGTCCAGGCAACTCCAGTCAGCCAATGACCACAAACAATTCACTCTCACTGAAATGCTATACTGGCTTTGCCAAAGCTATCATGTCCTGGGACATGTGCTCAGACACACAGCCTCTACTAACAAATAACTAGGCCTAAAACACAAGCCTGAGTATGGACAATGCTACACTACCAACACTACTTAGGTAAAAAAAAACAACTGCATAAATGTTTAAACAGATAAAGGATCAAGGAGAATCTAGAGAATGCTTTTAAATGCAAACAAGTTATATGATACACTCCTAGCAGGAAATCAGAACAAACAAACCCAACCATATGCTTAACAATTGTAAAAAATTCTAGTTAATACCTTACACAAAGTGAAACTAGCTAGCAAAGTATATGCATACAATAAAAGTGCTATAAATAACTCAGAAATAAGCAAAAAAAAGGATACTTAATGTTATATATCACAGATTAGTTAGCACAGAGCCCTTCCTCTGACTTCCTCCGATTAGCTCAGTGTGAAATGGCTCAGTTGTTAGAGGTATATCCCAATACCATCTGTGATGCTGTTTGCCAAACACAGACATGAGTTCCTGCTCACAGTGAATGAAAAGGCCCAACAGCCACATGATGTTCCTAGGTAGAGGAGTGTGTTTCCATGCAACTGGCTATGGGAATATTACATCAGCTGTTCCACATGCAATCAGCTAGTGGGGGACTGCAATTCATGCATAGGCCATCAACTGATCATGAGCATCACTTACAAAACACAAGCTGCTGCCTAACCAAAGCAGGTGTACTTCTCCACATCCACCAGTGAGGGAGTGAGAGAGACAGACAGAGACAGAGTAAGACAGGGAGGGGTGGGAGAGTAAAACCTAAGCATGTTTGTGTCACACACTTACCAGTACAGGGATTCAACCCCCCTGCCAGACTATGTATTGCTATCACATGTCTGTGCTGTTATTGCATGCACCACAGAGCTTATATGTTTCAGAGTTGCAGAGTTGTCTAAAGGTATATCTGATGGTGAGTGGCATCTGCAACAATGATCTAAGAGTGATAAGGTAGGTGTAGTACATGTGGCTGTCCACATGAACAGGTGTCAACGTCGACACAGCTACACTCTCTCAGGGACTCACACACATTAACACAGTTGGCAGGGTCAGGATTAGACTTCCTAACTATCTAGTTTGCCACAATACAGTAATATGCAGGTGTCACATGCACCACAGGGGTTATCAGGATGATATATGGGCAAAGGGTATGTGAAGGTGTCTGACATCAGAAGGCATGCTTCAGTCGGCCAATGGGAGGTGTAGTGGTTGTGAATGAGGTCACAATCATTATACTCCACACACACACAGTTTGCCAGTACTGACATGCATGGGTACATTGCTTCACAGGTGTGTAGTGGTTGACTGTGCCAGAAGGCTGCACAAGGCTAGGTAAAGGGTATACCTTGGCATCAGGCCACATGAAAATGGTCTCCAGTGTGGCTCAGGGGTTTAGTGTCTGGATTAGCCCACACAGGTGGGAATTACATTCACCATCCAGTCATCTGGGTTACTAATGTGGGTGGCCAGTACTGTGCAATGCTTGCCATGTATGTGTTCTATAGTCCATGACATGGATGGTGTCTGGGATGTGCAGAAGTCCCACATGCATGTTCTGTGACATGTGGAAGTGTACCTGGGATGTCTGGGACATGCTGTGTACACAGATTGTTATCATCAGATGTGCCATTCCTGGCCTCATGTGGTGAAACAAAGAGTAAAAAGGTCACACAGATAACTAACTGGTTAAAAAACACAAAAAGAAAAATGAGGGGTTTGGCTTTAATGGCCTGAAACTGTCCATAAATAGACTTAAAATTAAAAGTAAAAGAAAAAGTCATGGACATTCAGAATTGCCATTTAGCTGAAACAACTGATATCCTTAAAGGGTTATTTGCATATATCTCATGAGGCCTCTGATGCAAGAGGTTTAAGGTATCACACAGTTAGAAGTCTAGCTTTGCTAGATTTTTCTTTTTGTGGCCTTATGTGGTGGGAACTGGCAGTGGACACCAGGTTGACCCTGCACCTACATTGACAGCATCATACAGGTATTCCCTGGTGTCAGTGGCATCTGTCCATACAAGACATGTGTTTAAGGCATGGGTATGTCCTTTGTGGGTTACATTTGATGGCACTACAGTTGTTGCAGGCATCCAGTGGGGAACATAGTGAAGGAGCACTGTATGCAATTATGTGCCTGTTGTAGTGATGGAACAGGGTGCCATGCCCTCTGTACTCCACTGTAATCACACCATGGTTACTATATGTGGGCAATATGCAGGGAACTAGCAATAAAGTGGTTGTTGCTTAGCCGAGTGTGTTTGTGTATGACACATGGATAGAGAGTGTTCTCTGGGTAATACAAGGGTTGCCTAAATTGTTCGCCAGGCCTTGATATCACATGTAGGGGTATTGATTGTCAACCCCAGCCTCTCTGCTGCTTGTCATCTGTTATCATTGTAAGGTGGACATTGTGACATATACTAGGCTGACTATATAAGAAATTTGCCAAACCCACTCCCCATTGAGTCAAGTTGTTGCACACTCACAGCCACCTTCACACAGGATACAAATGAAAAACATGGGCACACACACACACACACACACACACACACACACACACACACACACACACACACACACACACACACACACACACACACACACACACACACACACACACACACACCACACCAAGTCTCACAGTTGTCATGGATTGGAACTCCTACCTGACTAGTACATTACACTACATCATTATGCAGTTATAGCATGTGCCACGAAAATTATTGGGTTTTTCTTTCCCCAAAGGTGTGTTTCAAAGTGAAAGACATCAGCAGGCTTGTCAAAAAAGTACAATGGAGATTGTAGTGACTGTGAATGGCCTCAAAAGCAGTGCTCCCTGCACAAACAAACACACACACACAACCATCCACACTTGCCATGTCTAGGAATAGAACCCCAATCTAACTAGTACATCATACTACAGCATTACACAGTTATTGGAATTTCCATAGAAATTACTGGGCTTCTTTTTCCCCAAAGATGTATTTCAAAGTGAATGACATCAGCAGGCTTGCCATAGAACGGCAATGGAGGTTGTAGTGAATGTGAATGGCCTCAAAAGCATTGCTCCCTACACAGACAAACAAACATCCACACTTGCCATGTCTGGGAATAGAATCACTACCAAATGAATATATCACACTAAAGCATTATGCTGTTATAGGATGCACCACGGAGATTACTGGGATACGCCTTTCCCAAAGGTGTATTTCAAAGTGAATGATAGCAACCTTGTCAAGGTTGAGCAATGGAAAGTGTAGTTCATAGGTTCATAGGGTCATATGTTGATACTAGGCTATCAGCCCTAGGGCCTATACATGCCTAGACTGGCTATGACTTCCCACAATATATACTTCCCTGCACCCCTGTCTAGCAGGGCAGCTGACATGATCCCAGGGGTAAATGTCCTATCTCCCATCCAATTGTCCAGGTTTTTTTTGAGGAGGGCCAAAGAGGCACTCTGCTTGACATGTATGGGCAGTCTTTTCCAGAGTCTGGGGAGTCTCTAGGTCAGTAACACATCCCTCCTGCATGTATTGTTCATTGTGATGACAGGATTTGGATCCCTGGAGCATGTGGCTGTGCAGGTTTTTAATTCTGTAAATGTAGTATGTCCAAGAGCTGTGGGTTTGACATGGCATGGTATGTTAAACAGAGATCGCCTCTGAGAACACTATACCTGACAGAGTATAGCTGGATGATTTTCAGTCTGTCAGCATAGGCCATTTTGTTTGGTATGTCTGCAGTCTCTCTACTTGTTGCAGATGTCTCGTGAGGTACATACATAACAGGCCATTGTAGTCTGTACTGGGTTTACTGAGAGATGCTTACAGTGTGACAATGGGGTCCTTTTCCTGGATGTAAAGCCCTTAGTGGGGGTGTGTCACATGGGTGGGTTTCCTGACTGTCATTATGATGTGGTTATCAAAGGTGAGACCACTGTCCACCTGTGTCCCTAAGTCTGTTATCACACTGTAGGTGTTTAGTATACTGCCACCTATCTGGTACTTCACAGGTACATTTCCCTTCCAAATGGGGATAACTATATATTTCTTGGCATTGATCTTGAGGCCATGGATCAGGCACCAAGCATGTCTTTCTGTAAGGCCCTTCAGTAGAATACCCACATCATGTGGGGATTCATTATTGTCTCACAGTGTGCAGTCATCTGCAACCTTTGTTTGCTGGTATCCCTTACTGTTGGACTGTACATCAGAGCAGAAGATGCCGGACAAGGGCGATGCCAGCACTGAACCCTAAGGTACTCCAACTGTCACTTGTCTGGGGTTCTGGTTAGTGTCACCTACATTTACAATGTGTGTTGTGTCAGTATAGCAGTTGGCAGCCCATCTGGTGACATTGGGATTAATGGCCAGCTTGATACATTTATCTATGATTCCAGACTGGGGGATGGTGTCAAAGGGCTTGCTGAGGTCCAGATAGGCTGTGTGAACCACCTTACCCTCATCCACAGCTCTGGAGATGGATTCACAGTTGTCATTCAGATTGAGGTGACATGATTGGCCCTTCACAAACAAAACCTGGTTAGGGTCCAGTGTTTGCAGGTTGCCAATGCCTTTGTTTTAATTTCCCTGATAATACATTCCATGGCCTTGCAGAGCAGGCACGTCATACTGCTGGGGCTGTAGTTCCCAGAATCCAAGGTGGATCACTCTTTCTGGACTGGGATAACTGCAGCTGTGCACCACACAGTGGGCACATAGTCTGAGGTGTGGCTATGATTAGACATGACACGTAGGTGAGGTGCCACTGCAGTTTGTAGCTCATGTACTACACAGCCCAGGATGTTGACTGGTCCCATGGCTGTTGTTGTCATGGCTCTGTAGAGTGTGGATTTTGCCTATGTGGCCATTATTACCAGCATATGGCAATCTATCCATGTTGAGACGGGCCCTTTGGGGGTTGAGAGGGAGGTACAGTTGGCACTGAATTGATCTGCCAGGATATTGGAAATATCCCTGGGAGGAGTAAATTTAGTACCATCCTGTTGTAGCTTACAGCAGTTCTGAGCATTGCCATTTAGATTCCTCACATAGCTATGGAATGGCTTGCAGTTGTCTTTGGCATCTGTGGCTATATTATGTTTATAACTAGCTTTGGTGGATGTAATGAGGGGTCTCTGCCTCTTACTTTGGCTGGTAAGGGAGTATTTTGCATCCTGGAAAGTCCCCCATTTCTGCAAGAGTTCCCTCCTTTTGTTGTACAGCATGTGTATTGCAGGGGGCCACCACATTGGCATCCTTTTCATGGATGGGGAGCATCGTGGTTCAATATTGGATGGCACGATTCATGCACAAGTGGCTGTGCTCATACAGTGCCTTCATGTATGATTCAGCAGTTGTCCTTTCAGTTCCTTTCTGCATGGGTGTCATGATGTTAGTCACATCTGACATGTGTAGGATTGCATTGACTTTGAAGATGTGTGTTACGGAGGTGTCCTTACTGGGGTGTGGGGGGAGGGATGTTGATTTTAAGGGTAATTAGCTCATGGGCATACCTGACCACCAATGAGGTGACCATAGGTGTGGAGCATTGATGTCCCATGTTGGTAATAACCAGGTCTAGGATATTTGAGCCCCTCGTGGGACTATACGTTACTTGATCCAGGGCATTGCGAATTATGACTTCCAGTACCTTTGGGCACATGTGTTGGTACACAAGTAGTTTTCACAGTTAATGGCAGAGTAGTGCAACTCACCCAGTATTAGGGTGTTTGCTGTATCATAATACCTCACAGTATGTGTCAAAGGCTGTAGTAGGTATCATGGCACATGGTGGAGGATCTGTAGTAAGCTATACAATTTGGAATGCTGTTAGTTGCACCGGGGGAGTTTCAGACACATTCTGTTGGGCAAGTAGCCTGGTGGTCTGAATATCCTTGGTGAATATGGACACTCCTTCACCTTTATTGTTTTGGTTCTGGTTTGATGGCCAACAGGTGCGGTGAGAGCTGTACCTGGTATTGCATGGGTGCTCTCTGGAGTCTTGGATCAGGTCTCTCTTACTGCGCAGTTTTCAATGTTCTCCATTTTTAGGTGTGCGTAGTGACTGTGAATGGTCAAAAAAAAGTGCACCTTACACACACTGAGTTTCACAGCTGCCATGTCTTCCTAACTAGTCTATTCCCCTTCAGCATTACGCAGTTATAGGAATCACCACAGGGAGTACTGGGCTACCCTTTCCCCAAAGGTGTACTTCAAAGTGAATGACATCATCAGGCTTGCCAAAGATAGGCATTGGAGGTTGTACTGATTGTGAATGGCCTCAAAAGCATTGCTCCCTACACAGACAAACAAACATACACACTTGCTGTGTCAGGGAATAGAACTCCTACCTAACTAGTTTATCATACTACAGCATTACGCAGTTGGAGGACACACCACAGAGATTATTGGCGACTCCTTCCCCAAAGGCGTATTTCAAAGTGAATGACAGCAGGCTTGCCAGACAAGAGCACTGGAGGTTGTAGTGACTGTGAATGGCCTCACAACCATTGCTCCTTACACAGGCAAACATCCACACTTGCCATATTTGGCAATAGAACTCCTACCTAACTAGTATATCACACTTCAACATTACACAGTTATAGGATGTGCCCTGGAGATTACAGGGCTAATATTTCCCCAAAGTTGTATTTCAAGATGAAGACATCAGCAGGCTTGCCATAGTAGGTCAATGGGGAATGCAGTGTGTGTGCATGGGCCATAACCCATTCATCTAGAGGCAGACACACCACACTCATGCACACACAGGTTTATATTCCACAGGTAGTTTTATACAACTGCTAGATGACTACTGACTTGTACAGTCATGTTGTACAGTTAGCACTAGCACCACAGGCACTATAATGCTAAAGGGTTCCAGAGGCAAATGTCTATGGTTATTGACATTTGCACATCATGTGGTTTTAGCTAATCGGATGTGTGCTGGGTGGGATAGGCTGCCACTCTCTTCCACACATCTGTGTATGTGTACTTTTGGCCTATTATAGTGTTATTCCTTGGATATATATGTGTATTCTTATCCAATGTGTATGCAAAGCATGACTGGTACGTACTGAGGAGTGTATGCATTAACATCTGCGACTGTCAGATATGTATGGTCCATTGTTGTTGCCAGACATGGGCATCATTTCTTTACATGTGTGAGTATGCCGAGTATGACCTTTCTGTATTTTGTTGTCTGAGATGGCCTTCGTGTCTCTATGTGTGGGAGCATGCCCAGTATGACCTTCTGTATTGAATATGTGAATCCATTCCAGGTAGATTGCACTCCAGTGCAGACTTTTGTGTTCCACACCTACAGCTTGCAAACTGTTTCGGCAGGATATGTATAGATCAGTTAACAATATGGGATCAAAATGGACAAAGGATAGTGGGTTACTGTAGGTAACTGTGTCTGTGCTGCTTCTGATACATGGTCCTGGTGTTAGAAGAGATATTTGGACATATGTACTGTTATACACTGTGATGTATTATATCATCAAGTACTGTCAGGTAGACATATCTGCTTGCAGTGATGTCCTGGGAAGCACAGGGTGAATGCAGCTGTGTCCAGTATTGTGGTCAGCAGCCTACATATTCTTGCACACTCATTCCATTCTGGAGGGGAAGCTGCAGACACTTGCTGCTGGGTCTGTGTAAATGGTTCAGCACCTTAGTACAGTGGCGGCAGAGGATCCCATGCTTGTACATCCATTGACATGACAGCATGGCCATATCTTGCTGTGGCCATACCTCACAGCTGTAGAGATTCACACAGGTTACCCAGAGGCAGGGGTCATAATTCTGGACATTACCCCTACACATTGTGGTTTGCGAGAAGGTTTGTAGCCACCCGTTCTTGTGTTTGCAGCCAAGGATAGTATATGCACACAGCTGAGTTTCAGACTTCACACACTCTATGCCGGCCATGCTCCCACCTCCCCCTCTATTATGCTATCCTCTTCTATACATTATGCGGACATTATCTGATAATTTCCCTATAGTTATCACCTCATCACAGCAGTAATTTGGTGTTGGTCCACAGTTCATGCAGTAGGACATGGTGGACATGTTACCGTGATTTGTCCACATGGCCTTGCATTTGGGTTCTGTGGACTGTGTTATGTTATTATTTGGGAGTCCATGACATAACATACATTGGCAGTACAGGTGAGACACAGGCCTTTGGCAGAGGACTGTAGGCCATTTGCATTCTGTAGCCGTACAGCTGTAGCAGGTCATTGCATTCTGTCAGCCCTACAGCCCCAGACTGTGATGCACTATATTCTCCTGGGGTGACAGGGTAGCTGTGCAAGGTGTTCATGCCAATATTTCCTGTCAGTATTGCTCCAGTGGTGTGGATGCTGGCAGCGTGCTGCTTACAGCTAGGGACACACCTGCATGGGACACCTGCTCTGCATGCTGCACTCTTTCACTATTGCCATACACAGGTGGGGGTCATATTGTACTCATTCCCAACAGCAGGGATAAGGCCGGAGAGGTACCTGTGGGTGGTGCTGGGTGGATGTGTGCTATGGACACTACTTGCATCTGACTTACATATATGCATGGGGCATTCCACTTATGCTGGCTTATGCAGGGACATCAGCTGTTTCTCAATACATCATTCCTATGACCTTTGTGGTCTGCCAGTGTTTGGCCAGATGGCATCTGTATTGCTTACTACAAGCCCAGATAATGTGCTGCAGACCTGTATGTACAATTCCAAGGGTGTGTCCATTTGACAGTTACATATTATACACTGTCTGTCTGGGGTACTTCCCCCTGTGTACTGCTTGTATATCTTGGCCAACATTCATGCCATGTCCATCTTTCAGATGGTGACACATATTACTTCCAAACATTTACTATGGCTTACTGCTGGAATGTGTTATACTGGGAAGCATTGTGTTTGGCACTGCAGTTGTGAGAACTTGGCCCAGTCATCGGCAGTACTGGGCAATGGCCACCAGGACAAACCTCACCATGCATACATACTGACCACTCTCACACAATATACAACACACACCAACCTAACACACACAGACCTGCATATTGTACATGTGCTACAATCTATCCTGCTACCTTGGCCAGCTCAGGTAATCTGTGCTCCACTGTTATTATAGCTACACATATATGTTACTACATTTCTACATAGGATTGTGGGGCACACCTGTGTGTTACTACGTGTCTGCATAGGATTGGGGGGCACACATTACTGTTATTACATTTCTACATAGGATTGGGGGGGGTTCACACCTGACTTTTACTAAGTGTCTACAAAGGAATGGGGGGCACATCTGACTGTTACTACATTTCTACATAGGATTGCAGGGGCACACCTGACTGTTACTATGTGTCTACATAGGAATGGGGGGGGCACACTTGACTGTTATTACATTTCTACATAGGATTGGGGGGGCACACCTGACACTTGTACACATTTGCTATGACTGTACTGGTATGTCAGGTACTCCATTTCATTCTGTGTTCTATCCTATCATGCTGACTAGAGGCATATCAGTGTACTACAGGTCTTAAGGTGTAATTGCCCTACATTTCAGTTTCTGACTTCTTACCCTTCAGAACTAACATCCCACTGCCTGACCTGTTGTAGTCTATCTGTGTAGGCTTGGAGGGGAGATTACCCATAGCCATCAATCAGAGGCCTTAACACAGCCTTTGTTTGTGTTTGTCTACACCTGTCTTACTGGTTGCGACTATTGTTGGGTATGTGAGCCTCCCTGGCTGGCATGTGTGTGTCATATGGACACACATGTGACCCAGCACATTTCGTGGAGTGAGCTTTTTCACCTTGTCTAGTACTGGCTACTATGGTGAGACCAGTATTCGTTTCAGAGTTCATGCTGCCACTATAGGTCTCTACTACCTGCTGGCATCCCATTCAGCCACCCAATTCCCTTGCATGCTCACATCCATACCATAGATACAAGTAACAACACATATTACTCCATTCAGCAATTGGTAGGAAGCGTGACTTACCTTGTGGCTCTGCCATTATTGAGGATGGTGCTGGAGGGCTGACTATGTCGGATGCACATAGTATACTCCCTATACATGGTGAAGCACAGGTAGTGTCATGTTTGGCATCCCTTTTACTGTGTGTGCGAGTCAGAGAGAGGTGTCATTCCCTGGGTCCCTAGTGTGTCAGTGTATGTGCTACTCATTGCCTCTTTGCCAAGACCAGGGCATACTGGGCATGCCTCCTTCTGCCTACTGTGGCAGACTCAGGTTGTTCCTTCTCTGATTCACTCTGTGCCTGTGTAGGCCTTGGCAATGGTGGTGGACTGTGTGGCCCTGCCCCGTGCTGTTCCTGCTGCAGCTGTTTCCACAGGATCATATTGTGTAGAATGGCACATACAATGACAATTTGGGTACATGTAGCTGGTAAGTACTGCAAGGCTCTACCGGATGTGTCAAGGCACTGGAACCTTGACTTGAGCATCCTAAACACATGCTCTATTTTGATTCTGGTCTGTGCATGTGCCTCATTATGGAGTTCTTGTTCAGGTGTGTGTGCATTTCTGAACGGTGTCATCATCCACGGCTCCAGTGCACAACCAGCATCTCCCACTAGGTGACCGTAAGGGATGTTCGCATTGGCAAATTTCTGGTACAGCTGCATAAGATGCCAGATGTAGGAGTTGTGATAGCTTCCAGGGCAGCCAGCACGCACATTCATTATAATACCCTGGGCATCGCACATGACCTGAAAGTTGATGGACAGGAAGCCCTTGCGGTTGATGTAGACCCTACCCTGCTCACTGGGTGGTGCTGTGATGCTTATGTGTGTGCAGTATATAGCACTCACTACCTCAGGGTATTCTTTTATTTGGTGGAAGAGATGCATATTGCTGGCCAATGCCTCACAGGTGTTGGGGAAATATACGTCCTCACCTGCATGTGCTGACATGGCATCCAGGAACTGGTGGAGTACCCTGGATGCTGATGCCTGTGAGATCCCCATGATATCCCCAGTTGGTCTTTGGAAGGTACCTGTGGCTAGTATTCTTAGGCCTACACATACCTTGGTATCCACTGGGATGAGTTCCCCTCTGTTAGTTCTGTGTGTCAGGCGTGGCTGACACAGCTCAACAATTTGCTGTAAGAGGTCCCTGTCCACCCTATTGTGCTCCACTATCTCCAGCTCATGTATCCTCTGGTAGGTTACCCTGGGTCTGTATACTGTTCTCCATCTCCTCACTATGGGTTGGTCAACAGCATTCTCACCCTCATCACCCTCAGCCTCATCCACATGTTGATAGCTGCTGCAGCCCCTATTATTTTGTTTGTTAAAATTTCCCCGCTTGTGTACACCGGTGGTGTAGATTATGTGGAGAAAAAACAGAGGGAAAGGTGTTTGCACAGTTTATAGTAGTGGGCTGGGCTGAGCTGCTGCCTGTGTAATTGGGTGATTCTGATACATTTCACTTGCCAGCTATGCTAGTTCTCCTTGATTAACTTCCTACTGCTGTTTTCCCTTCCCCTTGCCTTCCTGTTTAAGACCGGGGGCACGCCGCACAAACACAGTGCTCAAATGTGCACAGAGCTGCTATTTCCTGATTTACATTTTTTTCCCTTTAAAATCTGGTGCACGGCGTGCGCACCCACTTAGGTAATGTAAAGAGTGCTAGGCAGCCACAGACATACCCCCTTGCTTAGCTCTGCTAAGCTAAGGGCAAACCTGAGCCACAGGGCTCCATTAAGCTTACAGTATGCCTGACACATCCCCCTATGATGTCAGCTAACTCTTAGGCTTGGTAACCATGTTATTCCTGCACTTACACAATTGGGTGCTGGCTAACACTGAGGGGAAATCTGGGATTCAGTATCATTCCCCTCATTTGCATAAGATTGTTTGCTAATGCATAGTTACAAGTCCCACACTGTGCCTTCCCCCTTAGCAAGCACTATTCACTGTCCATGTTGTCTTCTGCCTGCCATTGAGTATAATGGCAAAATAGTGATATTGGTTAAAATGCTTATTTCAGTTTTTTTTTTTTAAATTTTCGGCCCGATCCCATTTGCGCACCACTGCCATATGCTTAAACAGCTGAAATCAGCTAAAAAAAAATTTAAAGTTTTTTTTTTTTTGCCAACTGTTTTCCATGCCAATGGCAATATATTTGGCCATTGGCATGCTTTACTATACACCCTTTATTTGGAGCTGTCATGGCTCCATTTTGTAGTTTGCAGAAATGTACTCGGTTACTAACCAAGTACATTTCTGCACACTACGCTAGTGCTGCACGGCCAGCTGACAGCTTCCTGGATCACAAATTCACGTCATTTGCATGGTTTTCACCTGCAAATGGGGTAATTTGTATACAGGACCTGTGTCTGTGCAGGAATAGTGCAGGAGAGCTTGTGCACATCCCTGGTGCTTATTCCTGGATTGCACAGCAGCCATATTGCCTCCAGGAGCTCATGCACTATTCCTGCACACCGTGCAGAGGTTGCTGAATCAGGGGGATAGAGTATATACATAGTGTTGTTGCCTTTGATTGCAATGAAATAACTTGTTACTTACTCTATAGTGACCACCAATGTAAAAGTTTATCTATTTGATTTAATACTTATCCTATTAATACTTCTCTTAGATTTGGTAGTTATTGGGTTAGGCACAGTAGTATTTCTAAGAGACTTTAGTGTTACAAAACAACTAATTATATTGCATTTCTGTTCAGTTTTCTCCTGCCACATGAAGAGGGAAGGCCTCTCAAAACCCATTTTATTAACTCTATACACCATTTCTGAGCTCGGATGTTCTGGGTAATTGATTCATGGAATATGAGGGGCTTACAGGATATTAAAAAAAAAAAAAAAGATAGTCTTACACCTAATCTACCAATCACATGCAAATATCACATTCATAGGTTCATAGGTTCATACTAGGCTATCTGTCCTAGGGCATTTATAAGCCTAGCCACCCATTTTAAATTAATTTTGCTATGCCCTTTTTCGAGGTTAGTATACGGTGCCTCTGTCTAACAGTTACACAGAAGTGATACCCAGGGTAAACCTACGATCTCCCATCCACTCATCAAGATTCCTCTTGAAGAGAGTCAATGAGGGACTCTGCCTAACCTGGACTGGGATTTTATTCCAGAGTGAAGGGAGCCTCTGGGTTATGAATCTGTCCCTCCAGCATGTCCTATTTATTTCAGTGCTGAGGTTCAAGTCTCTCGAGCACATAGCTCGATGGGATTTGGATTTTCTGAGGTGCAGCATGTCCATTAATTCCGGGTTGGACATGGCTTTATACATCAGGCACAGATCGCCTCTGAGCAGGCGGTATGCCACTGAGTAGAGCTGGAGTTTCTTTAACCGGGCAGCATATGGCATCTGTTTGAGCCCTTTGATCCTCTTGGTGAGGTATTTTTGGGGTCTTTCCAGTTGCTGCAGGTATCTGGTAAGGTACATCCCAAAAGGGGCATTGTACTCAATTATGGGCCTGATGAGGGATGAGTAAAGAGGCACGATGACCTCCCCTGATCTAGATGTGAATCCCTTCATGATTAGGTGGGCTATATAAAATGTTTTTCTAACCACTTTGGCCATGCGGTTGTCAAATGAGAGATTGCTTTCAACTTGGGTCCCCAGGTCCTTAATTACATCTTCTGTACTTAATGGATTACCACCTATGTGGTAATTTGTGGGCACTTTGTTTTTGCCAAAGGGGATGACTATACACTTTTTGGCGTTTAGCTTGAGGCCATGGCTCTGGCACCAGTTGTCTGTTTCTGTGAGGCCCTTTTGGAGGATGCTTCCTCCAAGAAACTCACCTGCTTAATGAGGACTGGAACAGTGATAGAAACAGACCTTGGGTAGCCTCAATTATTGCTTCTGGTAGTAAAACAAACTCAAAAGGAGTAGCTATATTAATTAAAAAAAAACATTCAAAGAAAGGATTCTGGAACATGGTATAGACAGCATTGGTAGATGGTGTTATTTTAGCTGTGTTAACTCTCTATCCTGTAAGCCTATACTTTTTTAAATATCTATGGTCCTTGTACAAACCAACAAGACCTCATAATACAAATATATAATTTACTATTAAAATTTCCTATCCATGACTACGTGGTGGGGGATTGATCCCTTAAATGACAGGTCCAGCAAAAACAAAATACACAATAAACAAGCTTTACTTGCTCTAGAGGATCTAATGTTGGACTTTACCTTACTTGACCCATCTCTCTCTAGCAATCATCTCAGTCAAGGGGACAAATTCACATTTTATTCCCCATGCTATAAGTCTTGGTCTAGGATTGATTTTTTCCCGGTCTCAGAATTTCTTCTAAATTAAAAAAAAAACTATATTCGATCAGTCCGAGATTCATCTTGGCCATTCCAAAATAACCCTGACATTCTTCACTTCAAAAAACCCTCCAAAACATAACACTCTCCAGTCATGGACCCTAAACCCGAATCTTCTTGACAAAGAAGAAATAAACAAAATCAACAATACATTAGATGAACTGGTCGACAGTTTTCTAACCTCAGACATTTCACTAGATATTTTATGGGCAGCCACAAAAGTCAAAATTAGGGGCCTATTGATTCAATAAGCCTGCCACTTTAAAAAACTCACAAGAGAAAAAGAAATGAATATGAAGCAGAAAATCCAGGAAACTGAAAAATCACTTCAAGAAAATTTCAGTCCTGAGTTAGAAACTCAACTTATTGATTATCAGAAAGAATTATACTCACTGCATGTACAAAACCTCCCATTTTGGGAAATGAAACTCCTTACTAACTTCTCTGAATGGACACATCAACCTTCCAAATTATTAGCTAGATTGATAAACACCCATCAGGAACCCCCTAGGATTTTATAAATCAACTACAATAATGTAACATCCACCAATAACCAAGATATACTGCTTATCTTTCAGAAAATATGCAAGAAACTCTATGGATCCCAGGATAAAATACATGCAGAGACCTACAATTATGTTTTTAATAATATTACATTCTCCAAAATTGAAAAACATCAAACTGAACTCCTAGAGGCCCCCGTAAAAACAGAAGTAATTGCTGAGGCAATTAAAAGTCTAAAAAGCAATAAAGCCCCAGGCTCTGATGGCTTTATCTCTAACTTTTATAAACATTTGCCCCAAAACTATCTCCTATCCTTCTTAGAATTTCCAAATATATTTGCAAATTTAGCTTTACAGACTTATATCTTAACAACTCCAAAACTATCTTTATTCCTAAATCTAATACTGACAAATCTAACCTAAAAAATTACAGACCAATCTGACCTATCAATGTAGACATCAAAATTCTTTGCATGACCCTAGCAAATAGACTAAAAAAATTCTTCACACAATTATATCTCCAGAGCAATCGGGCTTCATGAAAGGAATACAAACTTGAGATAACACACTTACCCTAGATGCAGCCATGCAACTTTCTGCAAATCACAAACTTCTCAAGTATCTTATGGCATGCAATGCCAGTAAAGCTTTTGATAGGGTAAACCATGAATTTTTGTTTATGACTCTACAACAATTTAACTTTCCAAATAATTTCATAAATACAATCAAAATCCATTGCAATTCTTCATATACTATTTTAGTTATCAATAAACTACACTCTTCTAAAATAAAATTAAATAATGGTACAAGACAAGGCTGTCCCCTCTCACTGTATCTCTTTAACATATACATTGAACCTCTATTTATATATTTAGCACAAAAAAACTTTCATCGTATACCCATCATACTGAATAATAATCTTATATTTTCAGCCTTTGCAGACAACCTCATTGTATATTTCCAACTACCCAATACTGACCTAACTAAAATTCTATATACTATATCTTCTCGAAAGCTTCCAACTATGAAATTAACCCCTCCAAATCTCTAATTTTTCCAGTAAACTCAAATAGCCATAATGAGTCTCTCTTCTCCATTACTCACATTAAGTATAAATATACTTTTCAGTACCTAGGGATAATATTCAACCATATTCAGAAAAACTTCCTTCAAAGTAATCTTCTCAAAACATGGACAAACATTGAAAATGACATGGGCAGATGGAAAAATATGAAACTTCCCTTCCTATCTAAAATAGCGGTTATAAAAATGAACATCCTTCCCAGAATGTTATATCAATTTAATGCAACAAATGTTACTATTTCTTTAAATTTCTTTTAAAAAATAAACAAAAACCCTAACCAAATTCATCTGGTTTCCTAAGTCCCCCAAAATCTCCCTATCAAAATTAATGCTTCCAAAAAACAATGGAGTACTGGGAATACCAGATTTCAAATTATATTATGATGTATTTGCTAACCAAATTATTTTACTTGCTGACCACAATCCAAATAGCTTAACTCATTCCTCTCAGTGGGTTGATCTATGGCATGCACATGTGAAACCACTCAATATAAACCCCAAATCATTGCCCTTCATAAATGAATATGTACTAAAAGACATTAAACTACATAACTTAATCAAATATAAAATCAACTAATTTCAAAATCTCTTCTCTTCACTGAAGTTACCAACAGAACAACCAGATAGAAACCACCACGATGGAATAAAATGTTAAAACTTATTTTATTGCAAATGTAACAAGCGCTTTCACGTGTATCCAACACACTTCCTCAGGTTTTACATCAAATGTTAAATAAGCAACTTTTATATACACTTAACTCATCTACTAATTAATGAAATTGGCAGTCAAGTCAAATAAGCTGCTGAAACAATTGAAACAACATAAAAAAGGGGTATGTTAACCCATCCTAAACCGGAGGCAAAGCATATAAAATATATATATTACTAGCTTCCACATGAACTCTTTTCTAAAATCAAATGACAAAAAATATGACAAAAAATATAGGATAATAATAACAATAATAACAGTAAAAATAATAATATATATGTATATATTGCATAAGAGACAGATATTACTGGTCAAGTGTACTAAAATAGTTGAAATCAATAAAAGTAAAACTAAAGCAAAAATAATTACATAAACCATATAAATATAAAAATATATGAATGATCATAGTTTCATATATTTGTTTTGTTTTCATTTCGTGGAACTTTAACATCTATAAATAAAAACAAAAACAAAAACCAAGAACAAAAGTCTAAACAAAGCATAACTATACAGGGACAACTAAGCTGGGCAAAATACAACAACATAATAACAGCTTTATGGTAGTCAATCACGTGCTGTTAAAACAGGCTTTATACTGACATACTGGTTCAAACCTGGCTCAATATGGGCTCTCAGTTTTAAGATCCACCTTAATTCGACCATCTCCAAATAATTCATCTTGTCACCCCCTCTTTTATTAATACCCACAACCTGCAGGACTCTAAACCTAAAACCACGATTAGAATATATGGCAACATGTTTAGCTAAAGCACTGCTTGAGTTCATTTTCTTAATATCATATATATGATTGTACATTCGATCTCTCAATCTCCTAGAGGTCATGCCCACGTAGAAAGCTGTGCATTCTGTGCAGGTAGCTCAGTATATCAAGTAAGTACTCTCACAGGTAGCATAAAAACTAGATGTATAAGTATAGTTGAGATGGGGATGGACAATATGTACTAAAGACATTAAACTACATAACTTAATCAAATATAAAATCAACTAATTTCAAAATCTCTTCTCTTTACTGAAGTTAACAAATGTACCTATCCTTATGCAGCCCATCCATTTAAATCCAAACCTAAAACTAGACAATAAAATGATAAATCTCGACCAATTCCCTCAAATCAAAAACTTTAATAGTTGGGATTTTTATGACGTTAAGGATAACTCTCTAAATGATATAAAAAATTTAACCTAAATAAAAAATATACAATAATTCTGAGGCAAATTAAAGAACTAGTCTCTGCCTTCAAAAGTTTCCTGAATAGGGTACAGGAAGAAATAAATCTTGCTCTATCCATCCTGAAATGGCTAAAAATCAAAAAAAGGATGTTATTGATTTCATATAACTTAATCTCTACTATTAAATACCAATCTTCTCTTACATTTGCACGGTATTGGAGAGACAAAGATCCTGAACTGACTAATGTCCATATCTCCCATGCGATCAATAATACCAACAAATTCTCGCCCTTCAAGAAGCTAGTATATACTCAGTTAATGATAAATAACAATGCCTATTATACCCCAGAGCATCTAAACAAATTATTTCCAAATATCTCACCTTTTTGTCCCTTCTTCCCCTCACAGATAGCAGACCTATTACACATTGTATGGTACTGTAAGTATGCACAAAATCTTTGGAACTCATTAAGGATCAAACTTACGAAAATGGGTTATGGAAAATCCACTCTTTCCTAGGAATTCGCTATACTACATGTATCCCAAACTGACAGATCCACTAACGAGGTGAGGATCCTGATTGCTCTCTCTATGTTAATTAAACTTTTTATGACCCAGAACTGGATGGATCGATCTAAATTAGAATGGAAAGATTTTGCAATTACGGCATCTAAATATATTTTATCCCATAAACTAGCCACAGACAATATCAAGAAATGCCTGAAATACCTCAACTTTTGGAATATTTCTCTAGACTATATCCTGAAATAATATAGAACTGGTCTGTCTCTGTTCACATATAATAATACTTTTGGAAGTCCTTCCCTCCAAACTATCCATCTCAATATATTCTTTGATTGTTACTTTTAGGAGTTATCACAGTAACAAAACAATTAAATACTAAACTTAACAAAATGTAACACTTTTTGTAAATAGTTGTATATAGGTTGTATATAGGTTGTGTTTATATCATCTTCTATTCAACCACTGATCTTCAATTTTTTGCCCACTATACCATACAGAGCTAACAGTGTTAATGAAATGCTCCTTTGGAAATGTTTATTTACCTTTCATATTAAGAAAACAAGTATCAGATGTTTTTTACTTATTTGAACTATTAGTGGCTCTATCTGTCTATGAATATTGTCCATTATCAGTAAAGTATGCTTTGCTATTGAATATCAAAATGTTGTTAATGAAATTAAAATAAAATAAAGATTTGAAAAAAAAGAAACAATATAAGGTAAAGGATCAGATGAGAAGGCAATAAATATGGAAATTGCATAAATATAGTTGCAAGTAGGGAAAACTATTGGAACAACTTTACGTTGATCTGGGATCAATCACAGGAATGGTTAACAAGAGGTGAATTTAAACTAAAAGACAAAAGGTTAATATTGGTGGCACAGGATAGTGAACTATGTACACACTGATTTACAAGTCCATTGAACATGCGGGAGAAAAGGAAATCAAACTCTAGACCAACTTTACTAGAAGTAGTGAATATTGTGACAGAGATAAAACAACTGGTATTGGAATCTGTAGAAAAGGGAAGGAGCAAACTACATAGGAAAAAATGGGACTTGTGAGAACAATATATGCAGAGTAGGAACAAGGTTTAAGAGGCAAGGTTTGAATGAGCTATATAATGCTTAACTGACAATGACTAGATGGTTTATAAGTGATGTATAATGTTTACAACTACAGTTGTTTCAGTGGTGTCTGTGATGTAAACTGTTTGCAACTAAAGTGATGTAATTTTGTATAGTTTTCATTTATATAAATGTAACAAAAAAATGTAGGTTTTGTAAAACAGAATTGGGAACAGTTGCACATCTTATTGCTGGGTTGTGATATACTAATGGCAGAAGGACTGTATACTGAAAGAGAATAATGTGGCAAGACTGTTGCATTGGAGATTGTGCAAACACTATAATACCAAAGTAACTGAAAAGCACAGAAACATGATGCACAAAGCATTATAGAAAATTATGAATTTTATATCACATGGGATTACCCATTACCAACAGATCAAAAATAGATGCAAGGAAAACAAGATATAGCAGTCCATGAAAAGAAGGCAAAAGTAGCATTGATCATTGAAATTGCTACAACCAGTGACTATAGTGTTTTACATACAGAGAGACACAAAGTCATAAAGTACCAGAATTTGTAGACAGAAACAAGGATAATGTGGAAGAAGTATACCGAGCAGTTCCAATAGCAGTTGGAGTAACTGGTCTTAGAAAAAAGAATTTAAAATCGTACTTAGATATGTTTCCAATACATGTAACTCTATATGAATTGCAGAAGGAGTCATTACTGGGCACATTGTGGGTGCTGCAAAGAGCACTTCTGGCTAACATCAAATATTAAAACAATACTAATTTCATGAACTTTAATCGTACTTTGACTTAGGAATGGGGTCCATTCCCATCATGGTATTAGAAACCCAAAAGACTTGGAGAAATTAAAAAAAGGGAGAAAACATACTTTCATGTCAGTTTTCATTTTCTACCTTGCGTGTCAGCTCCTAATCAGTCAAACGGGAATAGGCTCCCATTTCAAAGGTGAAAGGACCATCTGTCTAGATGCAGGTGTAAGTGACATAACTGTAATATTATAGCCAGATATAGATGTCACAGCAGAAGAGTTTCCTAAATTATCCTTTTATTGTGGTTACTTGCAGCACCTTCTGCCTGCAAAAATATGTACTTAACATCACATCTGCAGTGTCCATGTTGGCAATGGCACTGATCCACCCAAATGAGATGTTTGAGACAACCACAATTTCAGGAAAGAGAAATATGCCTGGTTCTGCATGTCCTTATACTAAGTCAACAGCCACATACTGCCACACATCCAAGGTTTTGGTCTGGTAATGTGCTGTGTGCATTACTACAGCCTTAGCCGTCATGCACAGAGCAACAGGCACATTTCCATATATATTGTGTGCACTCTCCCACACAATGCCCGTAGCTGTGCCACTTATTCATAGAATACCCATAGCATGCTACGATTATGACCACTCTGTCTTGTAGTAATACTTGGCTTATATCATTCTACATACCTGCCATATGCTGACATATGCCACATAAATGTAATTGTACTGGCTGCTTTTAGTACAATGTACAGGCATTGGCAAAATGTTTCCCCTGCAATTTCTCTACACACACCCATTTCTTCCAATCCCTTCCTTGTCCCAAGACGTACCTACATTGGCATTCTTCCACACCTTCCATGGGCTCTTTTCACCCCTAACAGGCTACATAGATTGCTCTCCATGATTCTTCTTAGAGACATTGGTAATATCCTTGGCATTAACACTCCTTTTGAACCACTTTCTGCAATTGTACCTTATCCAGTACTATGCCTTGTCTCATTTATTCTCTGTATTACCATTTCATACCTAGGAAATGTTTTGGACTTTTTTACCTACTTGTATGCCTGACATAGAAGTGAAACTAAAGACTACATGTTTTACTTCTTTTTGTTATTATCCCTTCTTTTTTATTTATTCTGTTTTATTTATGCCTGTTTCTCTCACTGTTTTATGTAATCTCAGATAAGCAGTGTCTTTGGTGTGGCAACTGGTACAATGCCTTTTCTTTTGTCTTCTCTTGTTGGATTTTCAGCTGCCTTTGGGGCTGCATCTCCATGGGTGGCATAGCCTCTGGTGACATTGCCAGTAGGTCACAATATGTTCATTTATTTATTTACTTTGTTAACCAGATAGGGGAGCTGTTCCTTGGACCATTTGTGGCATGATCTGAGCCAGTGCGAGAGTTGCAAAATTTCAACATGGAACTAGATTTTGTTTTATTTTATTTTATTTAACATTTGTTTGCTGGGAAAGTCCAACTTGGAACAAGACCAATTTTCAGTGGAGGCCAAGGAAGAAACACTTCAGATACGTTGCTAGAGGTAACATGATAATGACAGGGCATTCTTGTAGAAATGCACTGTGAAAGCGTAATAACTATTAATAAGCAGAGAACTAAATAAAAGAATAACAACTAATTATATTCACAAATAATAGCAGCATTTCATCATGGTAAAGAAAATATTTTTTTTATGACATAAAATTGCATAAGAAGTCAAATGTGATATATTATAAGGCTTGCCATGTGTTATTGCTACTTATTACTGTTAAAACAGAATCATATGTATTATTTTGTAAGAAATGTAATTAGCCTCACATTAAATGTTGTTAATTTCTAGATTTTTCTAATATTTTGAGGAGATGAGTTCCAAGATGCAGGTGAAAACTTTGAGAAAGCCTTTTTCACATGTTGCTTTGGAGAAGTGTATCCTAGACAGTAAAACTGCATTTTCTGAACAGGAGTGAATGGAGTAACTGGCTTATGTCTAATTTAGTATGTTTACTAGTGGTGGACAGTAGAAGCAGTTCATTTATTTGCATGTGAGGCAGTTAAGCAGTGGAGTGGCCCTGGCAGTTATTAGCAGCTGGTTTGATTTCTCACTATGTACCATTGAAGCTGTCTTGAGTCGCCTAATGATATCCATCTGAATATCTTCTTTACCATGACTTGGAGGTTATAGGTATTTTGAGCAAATATTGATATGCAGTATTCTAATTTTAGCACATCAGAAGTAAAGCCAGTTTTCTTAGATTGTGGGGGAAGCAGATTTGAACATTTATACACTAGGTTTTAAAGTTTGAGGGCTGCTCTTGTGATATTTTGTTCATGTGATGCTTACAGTTTGTCTGTTACTAAGCTTATGCCCAAAGTGACCATCAAGAAGTTCAACTGCATCACTCAGTGCTGGTGGAAGATGAACAATCTGCATTAACTAGATCTTCTCCACATATCCTTAGTGAAAATTTGTGATCATCCATACCATAATCCAGGTGGGTTTTAAATATTGCTAGGGTAGTACTTGGCATGCTATTCATACCTCTCAAATGTACAGATTTTCACAGACTATCTAAGTTTTTGTCTTATATATTTGGTTTGCTCCTTTTAAATTGTGGTTTTCTGGAAAATCATAGGGGATTGTAATCACTATATAATGATAGACATTTGATTTTCAGACTTCATTTCCTTCAGAAAATGCAGGCTTATGCAAGTCTTGTTATTTTAGCCACTTTCTAAGCTTATAAGGGCAATATTTAAAATCTGGCCCTTGCTTTGGGCCTTTGTCCCCCCCCCCATTATTTTTGAATTTGTCCAGAATTATTGCACTATGAAGTGGAGAGGTATGCTGATAAGTGAGGATACCCTGTTCTAGAAACAAAGGTTACATTGTCTTAAGTATCTATCATGCTATCTATTGCTGTTGATGCAGTAGCATTGATTTAGGCATCTAAAACTGGTGCTTACTTTACTACTGATTTTGTTAGCTGAAGGAGTTCCGAGATCACTGGGGCATTCAAAGCATGGAAGGCTAAGCAGAGATCACACCTTAGTATTCTGCATGACACTGAGTAGATGAAAAGGGCTTTTAGTCTTTCAGAATAGCTAGAGGAACTGAGATTTGGGATGTTTTGGGTATGAAAATGTTGAGATCTTTCAAGCTTATTTAGTTGCTTCGTGACATACATACCTAAAGGTGTATTATGTTCAATGATGGGCCTAACAACGGATGAATAAAGTGTGTCTATAACTTCTTTATACATTGATGAATTCTTGTTACATTCTTTATACAGATACAGTGAAGGATAAGTTGGGCAAGGTATGATTTTTTTAATAATTGTTTTATTAATTTAACATATTTAAAATCTTTACACAGAAATTAAGAAATTCATCTTCACACATTGTACTACAATGAAAGGCATACATTGAATCATCAAGGTAACCTGATACAATTAACACATTAAGAATCTTGGTATTTCAATAACAACATTTTAAGGTTTTCCCAACAACTAAAGGTCTTACTATGATTTCTAGACCTTATTCTGATTACCTGTCTTTCGGCTATACATAGTATTTTTGTTAAATTAAAAATTCTTTGAACTTAGGAACCGAGTTCGATTTCCAGTTTTTTGTAATAACATTTCTGGCAACTGCCAGGACTGCAACCACACAGATAGCTCTGAAATCGTACTGCAACTTAAAACGTTTTAGTGTTTGGTTAGCAGTTTTAACTTCTAGGAGAGTCCAAAAGAGTCTTTGCTCTTTGGCTTTTACAGATACAGAAAGTGGGACATTCTTTAGTATTATTGATCTAGTTAAAGAACAATTTTCAGACCATAACCCCTTAAAAACTTATTTATCTCTTTTCAATATAAATTTTTCGCAGTCCATAAACATGTGTATACAATCAGCTTCTATATCTTTACTACATCTCCAACAAACTGAAGAAGTCATTTTACTAAACTTAGAGATTTTATAGAGAGTAAAAAAACATTATATGTATATATTTCCACATAAAAACTTTCCAGTATAAACTTGAAGAAGTTTGATAATTATCAAAGCTTTATTCTTACCATTTATTGAGTCACTCAGTCTACCACTATCTAAAAAGTTCCAGAATTATGCATCAAAATTATTATTTTTGTTACTTATAATTAACTTATATAGCTTGGACAAGCTTCCTTTGTACGTCATCAACCTTTGATCACAACATTTGTATATTCATACAATGGGGGAATAATGTTCTGTTACTCTTCACTCATATTATCTACAAATTCATTTAATTTCTTACTGATGGATATCATTAACTGGTTAGTAGATTCATCTAACTTATATTCATTCATTAAATATTATGGGGAATTAACTTTTCCTTTTTTCAAAGCAATCAGACCATAATACTAACCCATTCATTTTAGTAAATTCATGTTAACATTGTTCTGAGTTTCCTTAAATCTAGAGGTATGTGCAATAGGAAAACACAAAAAAAGTTCCATTTTTGATATTAATGGAGTTTTTAAAAAATATCTTTAATTGTTTTAAGAACTGATTTCATATATGTAGAGCCTAAATATTGGAATTAATTTCCTTCTAAGGCAAAATTTTATTAACCAGATGAAAGGACTATTATATAGATCAAATTTATCACCTTTAATAAACTTATAATAATTTAGTATAATATGTTCCTGGATAGTTTTCCATTGACTAGTGTAGGTTGAGTCTATCCATATTATAATGGAGTTAAAGCTTGCAGTAATAGAATAAGATTCTATACCTGGGAAGCTAATAACACTAGATGGTATGATTTCTAAACATCACAGAGACATTGTCGTCAAGGAAGAATCTGATATCAACATAAATAGCCAAGTCCCTCATGACAGTGCCAAATTTCAGTAGAATGTTGTCTATATGGAAAGCAGTATCAATGCTAAATTTACCTGTCTAGGCTTTCCAAAGGAAATCATGAATCCTTTTTTGGAGTGGAAGATAAATGCATGATTGATTTACCAGTCATCTGTTTGGTTCTACCCTTGCTAGTGAATTTGAGTATCACAATGTAATTTGATAACTGTCCCCAGTTTGTGATCATCAGCAAACTCTGCAAGCCAAAGCCCCTTATTATCAACTTTTCTGTCATAGAAATATATACCAAAGAGGAGGAGACTCAGGACAGAGCCCTATGGGATACCATTCATGAGGTTTTTCTTTGCAGATTAAGCACCCTCAACCTTAGTGGTATAGTTTCTGTCAGATATCCAATTATCAATCCAGTGAACGATTTATGAGTTAATGTTGTGTTCAGTGAGTTTTTCAAAAATCCCAGCTGGAGACAGTGTCAAAGGCATTGGCATGGTTCAAATAAGCGGTGCAGACTTTATGCCCTTTATTCATGGCCCTAGTAACCCTTTCAAAGAACACAACTGGGCTTATCAGACGTGATATGCCCTTTCCAAAGGTGAACTGATCTGTACCTAGGGACATAAGGTCATCTACAGCTTTTTTAGTAGTTCAGCTATATTACATCCAATAGCCTTACAAATAATACCCATGAGGCTAATAGAGCTGTAATTCCCAAGGTCAGTGCTAGCTGCTGATCAAGTATTATTCCCACTCATGTTTGTTCTGTAACTATAGCTAAATGCTTTGTGAGGGGATTTGACTTTGTGCTCTGCTGCATGTCAGAAAACATTGTAGTATTTTTTGCAGCTAATTATAAACTACATTTATGCCCACCAGTTGCACTATAAGTTGAAGTCATGCTGTATTATATCTTGAAACTTGTGATGTGAGCTATCAGAATGCAATGCAATGCAATTATCTCATCTGAATAAAGGGTGCAATGTTAGCATGGCAAGTCCATAGCTGAGATATTAATGAAGATGGAAAGCATATATGTCCCAGGACTGAGACTTGTGCTACTCCTTCCTGAGAAGGCACCATTGTATGAGGAGAGATACTCATAATCAAATTAAAGGTTCTGTTGCTTAAGTAAGCAGAGAACTACTGAGTGGCACCTTTGCCCATTACAAAGGTACCTAGTGCTTTGATTGGAAAGTTATTGTTGACCAATTCAAAAGCTCATTTTAGACCAATGAAAAAGGTGTCTTTTCTATTTCCTCAAAGATGGAGTTGGCTACTGTAAATAGAGCTGTCTGTGTACTGTATTCTTGTTTTCAAATCAATGTTGCCTGCCAGGAAGTAGGTCATATTTTGAGACACATTCCACTAATTATTTGTAGAGTAACTTTCCCATTATTTATCTAGAGGGTATACCACACTAGTTGGAGACTTGGAGTATAGACTGATGCTGCAGAGGGACTATTATTTTTGGATATTGGACCTGCAGTTTGTTGTTTCCAGGAGTAAGTGAATATGCCTGTAAGAGATGTTAGGTTGATAATGTGATATTGTACTTGGCAGATTCTGAGGAAGAGATGTGGTGGTGAACCAGTGGTTTGACACCAACATTGGCTGCCTGGAGAATGTTCTTGTACAACTAACAAAGTGACACTGCAGCTGACACTGCACAGCATGCTGACAGAAGCAGAACTCAGTGGAGATGGCAGCCAAAATGGGGACCGACTTCTGACTGGGTGCTGCTCTGGGCAGTAGAAAAGGGAGCCATCATCTTACCCTGTACCTCATCATGTTGATCCCCTTCCAAGTTCAAATTACTGACCTATTTATAATCAAATCCTCCCCATCATCAAATGCTCTTCTTCTGTCTGTCCATCTGTCTGTATTTACTATCTATTGTCCACCCCCCTTTGTGTAAGCAACTCCACTGTGGGTCTTTGTATGTGCCTTGTATTTGATTATCTGCTTCTGCTTTGCTTCCATCTTTCCTTCTTAATTTTCTTTGCTTTCCTCTTGCACCTCTCCCTCTCTCCCTTTCTTAAAAAATGGGAAACTGTATCCCCAAATCATATATTGTTGTTATATTTAATTCTGCTTTCCAACTGAGATCTTGTAAGATTTTTTTTTCTGTGCTACTTCATTGTTCAATTTTTGACATGTACTCAGCTGTATATTGTCTATTTTAAAGATGTATTCCTATTTATGCAGTAAGTTCTTCATGTTATAAACATATGTACGCTTTTCTTTAATGCCATGTGCAAATGTGAAGCTTTTCTTCTTGGGCCTACACTTAAAAGGGGCTTTACATGATTCAGTTGAACTGTCCTCATAGACAAATGCAAATGATTAAGCATAATAAATTTTCCCCTGTCTCCCACACGTCTTTCCCTTCCTATGTTTTTCTTTATGATCCTCTGCTTTTCTTTCCTCTTTCTGACAGTTCTGTGACCCTATCTCCTCATCATTTATATGAATAAGATTGGTACGGACCCCCATACAGTGGCACATGACAGTTTCTGTAGCAGCAAGACATTGCATGTGTGGACACGCTTACAATCCTATATTTTCAGGCAGTGTCATTTATGTAAGCAGACTCCATAATTAGATGACCATTGCAGTGCTCTGTATGGAGATTGCATGTCCTCCATATGTTCATGTGGGTTTCCTTCAGGTGCTCTTGTTTCCTCCCACATTCCAAAGACATGTAGTAGGTGGACTGGACACTCTAAATTAAAAATAGGTGTGAGTGTGTGTGCAAGTGTGTGGTGAACTACTACCATGGTGGGGATAGCCATCCAGCAGTGTAAACCTTGGTTCCAAATGATTTGCTTCATATTACATTGATAATTATACAATGACTGGCCAGTGATATTCAAAAAGGAGCATGCTGATTGGTCATCACAACCAGCGTGCCCATTGCAAATCCAATAATATACCAATGGAAAAAGGTCCGGTCGCTCGGACTTTTTTTCATTAGTATATCCTGTAAAATTTTTACTTTTCTTTTTTTTTTTAAATAAATTTACAAAACTGAAGACCTCAAATGAATGAGGGAGACGGCACAGAGAAAAATAACAAAATAATCAGGTACGTTCTGCAAAACTAAAGAAACATACATGATTATCCTTTTATTTTCTCTGTATTTATTCTGTCCCATCTCTCCAGAAAGTTAAAAGTCTCCCAGCTTCTTTTTGCTTAATAAATAACAAATAAAAATAAAAAAAAAAAACAACAGAGATCTTCCTTTCTCCATTGCTTCCTTTACACACCACTGATGTAATGCACAATAAATCAGGAAAGCCCCAGGATACCGGAGGAAATGCGGAAGGCCACCACGGAAGTGTTATACAAAGACATTTATTTAAGAATATCATTGTATAATAGTAATAACTGACTCCATGGTGTTGTATATTGAATAATTACCCATAGTTGACTTTATTTAATCATTCGAGCTTCACCCTCATAATTAAACCACACCAACAGTGGGTAAATCTTCAATATACCACACCAACATCATCGATTATTGCAATATTATCTCAAAGTGTGCTACTTGACCTGCTCATGTGATGCACTACACAGCCACTAAAGGTTTGTTTATGAATCTTAGGGACACATTTTTTTACCCTTCTCAATGCACCTATGTTAAGAAACGTCAAACAGAACCTGATAAGAAGGTACTGCAAGCATGACAGGTGCCAGTGTTCAATTGCCTATAAAAGGAATGTTAATTTATGTACAAAATATAATAAGCTTTTTGTACACATAGACAAAACTATATACAAAATCATATATTCCCCTGTTTTTGCAAAAACAAATGCCAAGCTAGTTTTAGTGCAAAGGCTGTCAATTTCCATCTAGTTACAGAAATTACAGTATTTTTTATTCATAAAAGCATCTTTAAATTTTATTGTTGAATTAAATAAAATGCAGGAATCAAAACTGGATAGTTTAACTTGAAATTTTCTTCTCCTACAATATTTTTTTAAAATATTAATCATCATCATCATCTTTTGGCTTTTCCCGTTAGGGGTCGCCACAGCGGATCATCTCTTTCCATTTCTTCCTATCCTCTGCATCTTGCTCTGTCACACCAACTGCCTGCATGTCCTCTCTCACCACGTCCATAAACCTTATCTTAGGCCTTCCTCTTTTCCTCTTACCTGGCAGCTCCATCCTTAGCATCTTTTTCCCAATATACCCATCATCCCTCCTCAGCACATGTCCAAACCAATGCAATCTCGTCTCTCTTGCTTTGTCTTCAAACTGTCCAACATGAGCTGACCCTCTAATATACTGATTCCTAATCCTATCCATCCTAGTCACACAGAATGCAAATCTTAACATCTTTAACTCTGCCACATCCAGCTCTGACTCCTGCATTTTTGTCAATGCCACTGTCTCCAACCCATATAACATAGCTGGTCTCACTACCCTCTTGTAGACTTTCCCTTTCACTCTTACTGGTACCCGTCTGTCACAAATCACTCCTGACTCTCTTCTCCACCCATTCCACCCTGCCTGTACTCTCTTCTTCACCTCTCTTCCACATTCACCATTACTCTGAACTGTTGATCCCAAGTACTTAGACTCGTCCACCTTTACCAACTCTACTCCCTGCATCCTCACCATTCCTCTACCCTCCCTCTCATTTACACACATATATTCTGTCTTAGCCCTGCTGACCTTCATTCCTCTGCTCTCTAGAGCATATCTCCACCACTCCAGAGTCTCCTCAACCTGATTCCTACTCTCACTACAGATCACAATGTCATCTGCAAACATCATAGTCCACGGGGCCTCCTGTCTGATCTCATCTGTCAACCTGTCCATCACCACTGCAAATAAGAAAGGACTCAGAGCTGATCCTTGATGTAATCCCACCTCCACCTTAAATGGATATCTCACTACCACTGCAGTCCTCACCACTGTCACACTACCCTTGTACATATCCTGTACCACTCTTACATACTTCTCTGCCACTCCCGACTTCCTCATACAATACCACAACTCTTCTCTAGGCAACCTGTCATATGCTTTCTCCAAGTCTACAAAGACACAATGCAACTCCTTCTGACCTTCTCTGTATTTCTCCAATAACAGTCTCAGAGCAAAACATTAAAAATCTTTTAAATCTAATCTTCTTAGAAAGAAGCAATCGAATTGAATGGAATATATTTGTTCCAGTGGTTGAGCTGATTCATGTTAATACTACTGAGAGCATTTCCTGTGTCTTCACCATTGTAACTGCTAAATAACCCAATATAGCATTCCACTCCTATATCAGTATCTCTGTCTATATCTATATATTTTTAATTAATTAATTTCTTAACCAGATAAGTCTACTGGACAAAGTGATCTGAATCAGGGGTGATGTGGGAGCACTGTTTGGTTAAGTTACTTGCTCAAAGTCACACAGAAGGCACATAAAAGTGAAAAGAATCAAACCTTATACCTTGGATAGAGGAAGCCGCTTATGAACTGATCATATTCTTAATTGTCTGCAGTAACTGCCTTAAAACACACACACACACACACACACACACACACACACACACACACACACACACACACACACATTTATATGTATATATGTGTGTATATATATATATATATGTGTGTGTGTGTGTGTGTGTGTGTGTGTGTGTGTGTGTGTGTGTGTGTGTGTGTGTGTGTGTGAATGTGTGTGTGTGTGTGTGTGTGTGTGTGTGTGTGTATGTGTATATATATATATATATATATATATATATATGCGCGCGCGCATGTGTGTGTGTGTGTGTGTGTGTGTGTGTGTGTGTGTGTACATATATATAGATGGTTCCCCTTCAATACATCTAAAACTCATTACATCTAAAATCAAAACATCGAGACCATAACATCTAAAATCCATAACATCTAAAACCCATAACATCGAATTTCATAACATGTAAAATGTATAATATGTAATAGTGTATCATCAAATGTGTAAATGTTATAGTTTAATCTGTTAATCTTGTGGTATCACTATGAGATGTTGTATTTTTTATTTCTATAGTTCTTATTTATATAGTGTAGGAATTTATACTATTTATATAGTGTTTATTTTGCCACTCTATATTTTTTTATTAGGGGTCTACATTATAAGAACGAAGTTTCACAACTTCGAACACCATATGGATGACACCATATGAGTGAAGTTGTGAAACATCAAAATGAGAATAAAAAATGATCGCTCTGAGCAAGGGGGCAAGCCCCCCTGCACCCCAAACCCACGCTACTTAAATATACCAACTACGAGATCTCACTGTGTGGAAGTAAAGGGAAGAATTCCCTATGGTGATCTCTGTTCACACTTGTGAGGTTTTAAATATTCGACCATTTGGTGTCGCCCATATGGTGTTCGAATATTTAAATCCTCGCTCTTATAATATAGACCCTTTTTAGGTCATACAGATAAGTGATATAGACATTATGTGTACATTATTTATGGTGATCGTGGTACAGTGGGGTTAGGAAATTAACTTTTTCCCACTGTAGTGAGATCTTGGAGTCAGTATATTTAATTTAAGGGGGGTGTGGGGTTGCAGGGGAGCTTGGTCCCCTACAGAAATGTATTAAAAAGTGCGTTTGTTAGTTTGGTGTCTTTATATGTGGAGGGCATACCTCTCAACCTAGAAACATCAAAAATCTGGACAAGGCCAATGAAAAAATAGGTACAAATCTGTACGCTGATCAACATCTGATTTGCATACATAATTATGTAACCCCACCCACTCCAATGGATTTATGAGATATCAACTTTCAAATGCAAACTGAAGAACAGGCAACCAAAATATTGCACCAGAGTCCCCCTGCAACCACTCCGATGTCCCATTACCTGGCTATTTCACCCCATTTACCAAAAACACTAATGTGTGCATACTGCTTTACTTCTACAATGATTATTTGGATTTTATTTTTACAGCACAACAATGCACAAACACTAAGACATCTGGTAAAAGCAATGTTGTCTAACAATGAAAATAGACTTGGCATTAAAATTTGTCTGCCCTTGAAACTTACATTCATTGAAACAGCACACCACATCCAAAAAAATGCATCTGGCCAGTGGTGGATAAAGATTACCTTTGGCCTGTTTTCAAATCATTGGTCCCTTGCACATAAAACAAGAAACATATATGTGTTCTTTTCTTTGATGCACCTTCCTGACTTTATTAAATATATTCCTCGTATAATACAGCATACTTGTTAGACAGACTGCATTTTAAATTTATTGTTTAAACATTTTTCCAGTAGTCTGTACTGTAGGCAATGAAACAAAATGCATGAACCAAGTGCCCAGTTCAGAACAACTCCCTCATAAAAGTCTACT